>NC_133361.1:35638907-35943763 GCF_049309525.1 Garra rufa | reverse complement strand
AAGGGACTCAAAGACAACTATCTCTAAACAAAAAAAAAGCACTGCTGTTAATCATTCAGGTAACAACACAGTATTAAAGTAGTAGTTCACTTTCAGAACAAAAATTTACAGATAATGTACTCACCCTCTTGTCATCCAAGATGTTCATGTCTTTCTTTCTTCAGTCGTAAGGAAATTATGTTTTTTGAGGAAAACATTTCAGGATTTCTCTCCATATAATGCAGCAAAATGCAGCTTCAAATGGCTCTAAACGATCACAGCCGAGGAAAGAAGGGTCTTGTCTATCAAAACGATCTGTTATTTTCTAAACAAAATTGCAATTTATATACTTTTTAACCTCAATTTCTCATCTTGTCTAGCTCTGTGTGTACTCTGTGTAGAGATTAAAAAGTATGTACATTGTAAAAGTTAGAGCCCTCTGAAGCTGCATTTAAACAGCATTTTGGAAGTTCAAACTCGGGGGCACCATAGAAGTCCATTATATAGAGAGAAATTCTGAAATGTTTTCCTCAAAAAACATAATTTCTTTACGACTGAAGAAGGGGGTGAGTACATTATCTGTGAATTTTTGTTCTGAAAGTGAACTACTTTAAGAATCAAGGGGATGTAAACTTTTGAACAGGGTCATTTTTATAAATTAAATTATTTTATTTTCTCTTGTGGACTATATGTAAACATATTTTATTTGAAATGTCTTATTCAAGTCAGTACTAAATACAAAAAATAACATGCGTTTTGCATGATCCCTCTTATTTTGCTAGAATAATTAACATATTGCAGATTCTGCAAGGTGTATGTAAACTTCTGACTACAGTTTAATTTTTACTGCCCCTAACATTTAGTTCTGAATGTAATAATATGACTGTCCCTTCAGGGGAGGCTGCCATCCGCTGTGGAATAAATGAGAAGGAGGACAAGCTGGGCAGCTTCACCAAGAAAGCCCTGCAAATCCAGTTGGACAGGTGAGGAGCACACAGACTCATTCACTTAACAAACCACAGCTGGCTGAGTGAATTGAGAAGAGCTTTGATATCACACTGTCACTCTCAATTTGTGTCTAGAAACACTGAACACATGGAGACCGTGAGAACACAGAAAGCAAAGCTTTCTTTTCCTGGAGTTCAGAAGACAGTATTCACATAATTACTCAAAGCACTAGTTTAAAATAATAATAAAATGTGTCACCTAACCTTTACTAACGCCTGGGTTTGTGACTCATCTGTTTTGTGTTTTGTGACGCATCTGCACAAAGTTTAATGGAGGGATGGCAAGCGTACCAGCAGGGGTGTGCTGAATCACCCGAGCTTAGCTTTATAAAACCATGCTGATTTAGTTATGATTCATTTTACATGATTAAAATGTACCATGGGATCAGGTTTTAACATGCCTAGAGTCATTACAGCAATAATTGTGGCATTTTGGATGCCATTTAAATAGTAACTTTTGTATTTTAGAATAAACACTTTAATCAGGAAGTGTTTTAGCCTTTTAGAAGATGATTTAGAATGGTCCTTTTGATCTGTAATATTAATTTTGTCAGTTAAGCCTCATTATAAGAGAACATAAACAACAGGAAATAATAATGACTCATCCCTCAGTTTGTGAAAATGAAATCTGAGGAGCAGTTGACTCCTCACTAAAGGCCCATTGTTACGCCCCATGGCTCAAAAGGACGTAACAAAGACAGGGACACACACAAAAGTGCCAAAAATATGCAAAATTTATTAACAAAAGAGAACTATACAGAATTCCAGTTCAACTCAGGGATGACGCACATAGGTCGTCACACCCATTCACACAAATAACGCAAACTATAAAGATAATGATAATAGTGCAGGGAAACGATTAATCGTGATTAATCGCATCTAAAATAAAGGTTTTTTGTACATAATGTATGTGTGTGTGCTGGGTATATTTAATATGTATGTATTAGTGGTGGGCTGTTATCGGCGTTATTGTGCTGCGTTAACGTGAGACTCTTATCGGGCGATAAAAAAAAATATCGCCGTTAATCTATTCTCAAAGTTGGGTTGGGAGCTGGGTCTATTCTACGTAAGCTATGATGACTTTCACCTTGATATTTTAGCGCGGATGTATACCTAGCCGAATTGCACTGTAGGGGGCGAGAACGAGTCTTTGAACCTGTGTGTATGCCTACTGTGAAATTACCACATCAAACGAGACGTGCTAACATGGATGCAGCTATGAAGCCGCCGGGTTTGCTTCAGGGCAGGGGCGTTGCTAGACCCTTTTAACTAGGGGCACGTGCGTGAGTTATAATTTACTTTGATAATCCCGATATAAAGACATTAAACTATATGCAACAACTGAATTGACGCTTCTAAAAGCCTCTCCTCTTTAACCGAAGACTGTGCACGCAGATATCCATGCCCGTGCACGTCTGTGTATTTAACTGCAACACGCACTCGCGCAGCCTTTTACGCAGAAGTACATGCGGTGTAGGAATAGTTGGTTACACAAGTTTGTATAGTTAATTGTGTTGTAAATGCAATTGTCAAGCAGTTTGTAATGCATTTTGGAAACAGGAGATGAGCCCCTGGTCTAATGCGCCACCTGGCTTGAGAAACCCGTTCTCAAAGACTTACTTTTAGTCATTATTTGGGTAGCACACATATTCTGAATGCCTTCGGCAGAATTCAGATTAGCCATTTTAATCTAGATTAATTCCAAGATTACAGTGAGATTAATCTAGATTAAAAAAAAATATCTATGCCCACCACTAGTATTTATACATACACCCCCATGCATGTATTTTTTTTTTTTTATTATATATAATATAAATTATCTGAATATATGTGTGACCCTGGACCACAAAACCAGTCATACGGGTCAATTTTCTTTAAATTGAGATTTATGCATCAACTGAAAGCTAAATAATAAGTATTCCATTGATGTATGGTTTGTTAGGATAGGACAATATTTGGCCAAGATACAACTATTTGAAAATCTAGAATCTGAGGGTTCAAAAAAAATCTAAATATTGAGAAAATGTAGTGTCCAAATGAAGTTCTTAGCAATGCATATTACTAATCAAAAATTAAGTTTTGATATATTTATGGTAGGAAATTTATAAAATATCTTCATAGAACATGATCTTTACTTAAAGGAGAAGTCCAAATCCAGAACAAAAATGTACAGATAATTTACTCACCCCCTTGTCATCCAAGATGTTCATGTCTTTCTTTCTTCAGTCGATAAGAAATTATGTTTCTTGAGGAAAACATTTCAGGAATTATCTCCATATAATGGATTTCAGTGGTGCCCTGAAGTTTGAACTTCCAAAATGCAGTTTCAATGCAGCTTCAAAGGGCTCTAAATGATCCCAGCTGATGAAGAAGGGTCTTATCCAGCAAAACTATCGGCCATTTTCAAAACAAATTGACTATTTAAATACTTTTTAACCTCAAATGCTCGTCTTGTCTAAGTCTGCGTGAACTCAGGGGAAGAAAATGAGATGGGAGTTTTTACAAAAATACCCTAACTGTATTGGCCAGAAAAAAAACTGAGTTCACGTAGACTTAGACAAGACAAGCATTTGAAATTGTCAATTTGTTTAGAAAAAGACAGATTGTTTCGCTAGATAAGACCCTTCTTCCTCGGCTGGGATCTTTTAGAGACATTTGAAGCTGCATTTAAACTGCATTTTGAACCTTCGAATTTGGGGGCACCATTGACATTGACATTATATAGAGATCATTCCTGAATTTTGTTTCCTGAAGAAACAATTTCTTATTGACTGAAAAAAGTCACAAACATCTTGGATTGCAAGGGGGTGAGTAAATTATCTGTAAATTTTTGTTCTGGAAGTGGACTTCTCTTTTATATCCTAATGATTTTTGGCATAAAAGAAAAATCAATAATTTTGACCCATACAATGTATTGTTGGCTATTGCTACAAATATACCCCAGCGACTTAAGACTGGTTTTGTGGTTCAGGGTCACATATACACACATACATATATACACATACACATGAATATTTTTAAAATATGTACTGTATGTGTGTGTCATTATATATACATAATAAATATACACAGTACACACATATATTATATCAAGAAAAACTCTTATTTTGAATGCAATTAATTGCGATTAATCATTGCCCAGTACTAAATGATGCTTTGCTTTACTCACCCTCAAGCCATCATTGAGCTATATGATTTTCTTCCTTTAGACAAATGCAATCAGAGTTATATAAAAAGAAATATCCTACCATTTCCTAACGTTTTAATAGCAGTGAAAGGACTCCTGATGAAGGTCGTGTGACCGAAACGTTGTGTCAATAAATATTACTTCTTTGCAAGTCACGATAGTGTGCGGGAATTGCTTGTCTGTTGAAACGATCTACCTGGTTGGTCTTATTATCCTACGCACCTATCACTTGCAGGTGTGCGATGGAGTTTGTTCACTAAGTTAAAAACACCAGTCACGAATTGGAAGTTCAAAACAAGGTTTTGTAAAGGAAAATGTCAGAGGAATTCGATAGAAGCCAAGAGGAGACTGGTTTTCCTTTGCTGTTAACAAAACTTGGTTCTCATCCGCTGGAACGCCACTCTCTCGTGGACGCACGTATGACAGTTAGTGGAAGATTACAGTTTATACAGTTTTAAATATGGATATTTTACAAACGCATTGGTTAAATTCAGAAGACCTTTATTAAGCCTCCGGAGTACTTTTTATGATGAATGGACGCACTTTCGGACTTAAAAAAAATCCCGACACCCATTTACAAAGCTTGAAAGAGCCAGGACATTTTTTAAAGTAACTCCAATTGTATTCATCTGAAAGAAGAAAGTCATATACAAATAGAGTTAGTAAATCTTGTGGTAATATTCATTTTTGGCTAAACTATCCCTTTAAAAATAAATCAAATGAATAAAAAATAACAAATGCAGCACAGTCGTGGCCAGAAGTTTTGAGAATTACATAAATACTGGAAATTGGAAAAGTTGCTGCTTAAGTGTGTTGAATCATGATACCGAGTGTGAACTTACCCTTCATTGCTCATCTCGGCTTGTCCACTGCAGTCCGAAATCTGGCGTTAGTTAGCCGATGCTAACAACAGGTTGTCAATGAGGGTGAATAGGGCATCGGACTAGCCATGTAAATAAATCACTGTTTTACACCATTTACGAGGCACAAAGTAGCACCACACTTCATTGGTAGACTTCCAAGGGCCCTGACATTTATAACGAGACATTGAGAACTCAGAAAAAGCACTGGTAGTTTAATTACAAGAAGATTTATACAGACATTCCCCTTAGTAAAATTACCGGTCGCCGCCGTCTTGAATTTAGTCACGATAAGTCGAGTGACGAGCACGAAGGAAACTACAACCTGATAAATTGATAACCTGATAAGTTCCTTCCTGCTCGTCACTCGACTTATCGTGACTAAGTTCAAGATGGCGGCGACCGGTAATTTTAGAAAGAAAAGGTGAGCGCTACCATCAGTCCTGTGTCATGCCAACAGTAAAGCATCCTGAGACCATTCATGTGTGGGGTTGCTTCTCATCCAAGGGAGTGGGCTCACTCACAATTTTGCCCAAAACCACAGCCATGAATAAAGAATGGCACCAAAACACCCTCCAACAGCAACTTCTTCCAACAATCCAACAACAGTTTGGTGAAGAACAATGCATTTTCCAGCACGATGGAGCACCGTGCCATAAGGCAAAAGTGATAACTAAGTGGCTCTGGGACCAAAACGTTGAAATTTTGGGTCCATGGCCTGGAAACTCCCCAGATCTTAATCCCATTGAGAACTTGTGGACAAACAAAAACCCACTAATTCTGACAAACTCCAAGAAGTGATTATGAAAGAATGGGTTGCTATCAGTCAGGATTTGGCCCAGAAGTTGATTGAGAGCATGCCCAGTCGAACTGCAGAGGTCCTGAAAAAGAAGGGCCAACACTGCAAATACTGACTCTTTGCATAACTGTCATGTAATTGTCGATAAAAGCCTTTGAAATGTATGAAGTGCTTTTAATTATATTTCAGTACATCACAGAAACAACTGAAACAAAGATCTAAAAGCAGTTTAACAGCAAACTTTGTGAAAACTAATATTTGTGTCATTCTCAAAACTTTTGGCCACGACTGTATATCTAAATACATATTGTCACGATGTGTCCTCAGTCTGCCTGAGGTACCTGTGCTGGTGGACGTGCCATGTCTGTCTGCGCAGCTGGACGACTCTTTGCTGCATATGTTTCGTACGCAAGTGGCTCGCCATGGCAGCGTGGCCTCTCATCCGCCCGTCCAGATTGAGGAGCTGGTGGAGAGACCAGGCGGTGTGCTGGTGCGCTGGTGTAAGGTTGGTCTGGCCTCCCATGTTTAAGTCCATCAGACATTTTCATTTTCGTGACCCTCCTAGTAATGCCTACTGTTTGTGCGTAGGTGGACGATGACTTCACCCCTCAAGACTACCGGTTGCAGTACCGTCGTGGTAACTCTTCTCAGTATGAGGACGCGTACATTGGAAAAGACACCGAGTTCCTGGTGCTCCATCTTGACCCACACATCGACCACCTGTTTCGCGTGTGTGCCAGAGGAGAGGGCCGAACCGAATGGAGCCCGTGGAGCATCCCGCAGACCGGCTACACCACTCTCGCACCCCACGGTACTGACTGAATGAAACCTAGCATTTTCTAAAGTTAAACTAGGATAGTTCACCTAAAAATTAAAGTTCTGTCATTTACTCACCCTTAAGTAGTAGTTTTTATTCCATACTGTGGAAGTCAATGGGGACCAGCAACTTTTTGGTTACCCACATTCTTCAAAATATCTTGTTTATGTTCAACAGAAGAAAGAAATTCATACAGGTTTAAAACTGCTTGAGGGTGAGTTAATGACAGAATTTCTATGGAAGTCTTTTCTAAAACACCTCAAGCAAATATGAATGTTTCATGAATGCTATTGTGTGTTTGCAGAATGGCTTCCAGGCGTGGATGGTTACATTTTAAGCAGTAGGAAGAACATCGCCATGCGCAGTGACTCATCGCCTGGTCACGGAGGTGTTCTGTACTCCAACACCCCCACCTACTTCTGTGGCCAGACCCTCACCTTCAAGTACATCAGCATTTCATTCTGCCACATATTCTCATAGCAGATATATATGAAAGTAGAGCGCTATAAATAGGCTAAGATCATATTACGCATATAGCAATTAATTATTCAAAACAACGGAAAGATGCAGAATCATCAGAAATTTTTACAGTAACAAATATAAGCAGGCTTATCATATGTCTCAGTCATTGTGGGTCTGATTTTTGGCTTTGTCACTTGTTTGTTTGCAGGATCACAGCTGCTGGACAGACTGATAAGCGCGACAGTTTGGGTGTGTGTGCGGACAGCAGAACTGACACAGACTCACTGCAGAGGGATCAGGCTGTCTGCATCTCCACTAATGGTATGAGCAGGACAATAGAATTAAACCCCAGAGACTTTACTTTACAAGCACAAGCTTTTCTGAAGATCCAGGACTTAAAAAAATTGCATTTACAACAGTTTACGGGCATATTAAAAGTGATAATGTCAATATATAATATGTGAACCTGTACCACAAGACCAGTGTTAAGTAGCATGGGTATATTTGTAGCAATAGCCAAAAATACATTGTATGGGTCAAAATTATCAAATTTTCTTTTGTGCCAAAAATCATTAGCATATTAAGGAAAGGTCATGTTCCATGAAGATATTTTGTACATTTCTTACTGCGAATATATACAAAACTTAATTTTTGATTAGTAATATGCATTGCTAAGAACTTTATTTGGACAACTTCAAAGGTGATTTTCTCAATATTGAGGTTTTTTTGCACCCTCAGATTGCGGATTTTCAAGTAGTTGTACCAATATTACTGATGTCTCTTGGAAATTGTTCTTTTTTTCCTAATATATAACCATTAACTATAGCCATTTACAGTATAACTGAGAGCTATCAGTTTTAACATTTATTAAACTTTAAAAAAATAACAACTTCTAATTTAAGTGAACCTAAAACAATCTTCGCATAAGCCCATTATTTACCTGTGGCCTTCGCAAGTAGAAATTACACAGAAATTGAATAAAGTTATTAACTAAATACTAAATCCTTAAAGCTACAAAAGTTGGTTTCCTCTTTTTTCTTGTGCTCTTTGATTAACAGACATCACAGCAGCTGGGTTGTTAGCTTATTTGGCTGCTATTACTTTAAGAGCTACCGCTGCCTAATGTGACACGGATCTGACACGCATGCTCGTAGTTTCATTCACGCTTTAATATGAAATAGTTTGTGTGTGCAACAAGCACAGTATAAAGGCTGACAGGACAGGTCAATTGTTTTTACTGACATGTAGCCTGACAACATCTCATCTGACTGCAGTTTACTGTTGTTCTACTGAAGCTCCCTCGTCATCTGTACTTTCTGCGTGCTTGTTTGACTAGCACCTGGTGCTGAAGTGAAGTTGGAGTGCAGGTCTGAAAAGTCTCCCATTTGATGTGGTCATAAAGACGTTCTGCATCTAAATAAACACTTCTTGTCAAGACAAAAAGAGAGACAGAAGCTGTGGTTGTGAGTGGGGTGGCTAACCCTAGCCCTGCCCCTGCATTAATTGTTAAATAATTTTAAACTGGAAAAATTAATCACATGCGGTAACGCGCTAATTTTGACAGCACTCCTTACAAATTGTAGTATATTACTGATTGTAGATTACATGATAAAAACTGTAGTTAGTAACGTAATCTAGGTTACTCATTTTAGGTAATGTGTTCTGACTACTTTTTGACTAACTTGTTTTAAATGTACCATTAAAGGGTTACTCCACCCCAAAATGATTTTTTTTTTCATTAATCACTTACCCCCATGTCGTTCCAAACCCGTAAAAAATATTTTTCATCCAAAATATCTTAAATTGTATTCCGAAGACGAACAAAGCTTTTACGGGGAAGGAACGACATAGGGGTAAGTGATCAATGACCAAATTTCATTTTGGGGTGGAGTAACCCTTTCAGTAATCAAAAATATAAGTAAGCAAAAATATATTCCATCTTTTGATATCAACATCCTAAAATGCATTAAAGATTACATTAAACCAGGATTTCCCAAACTGATAGTTGATAAAGTTGATAAAAAGCTAATAATTCATTAAATCATAAAAATGTAAAATAAAGTATTTAAACACTTGAACACCAAAAATAAAATATTTTATTTGCCTGTTTACCATGCCCATTTATCAACATCAGAGAACTGTAAACATGCAAATGTGTTGTTAAATTATTGAAATATGAATTTCTTCTGAGACTTTAAGTAAATATTTCATGTCAAAAGGGTGTGAAAGACAAAAATGTTTGTGAATCCCTGCATTATATAAACATGAAACATTAATAAACATGAAAACAGCAATGACATGACTTGCCCAAAGTCTTTCAGAAACAATAAATTATAAATCATTTACTGACATTGTGTGAGTAATATGTAATTATGCTATCCATAAATAGCAACTGTTATCTGACTATGAATCATACAATGTAACATACTTTACTTTATAGGAGTACTTCATTTTTGGAATCTGATTATGTAATCCTTACATAATTGTTTTTTTAGAAACTTCAAAAGAACATTTATTTAAAAAAAAAAAAAAAAAGAAACAAACCTTTCATAACATTACAAATGATTCTGTCACATTTAACAGTGTTGCTAAATATATATATATACACACACACACACACATTTTTTTTCCTCAGGTGATATTTATTTGTGAAAAATGGCTTATAGTATTTTTCTTTGAGGGGAAAGAAACATAACTTTGACCAGCTATTGCTGCCATGTTGATTTTAAAGTGTTTAATTTCAGAAAAAGGTATAGTAACAATCTAGAATTAATCAAGGCTTCATTTACACACTTTAACTAAGTGAACACAAGCCAGAATGATATGTAGTCAGTTAACATAAGAAATATTAGAAAGGTACACTACCAGTCAAAAGTTTCATCTGCTCACCAAGCCTGTATTTAATTAATCCAAAGTACAGCAAAACAGTAAAATGTTGAAATATTTGTACTATTTGTGATTTCAAAGCTGAATTTTTAGCATCATTACTCCAGTCTTCAGTGTCACATGATCTTTCAGAAATCATTGTAATATTCTGATTTGCTAAAGAGCAGAGTAGATTTTCAGGTTTCTTTGATGAATAGAAAGCTCAAAAGAACAGCATTTATTTGAAATAGAAATCTTTTGTAACATTATAAATGTCTTTAGCATCACTTTTGATCAATTTAAGCATTCTTGCTAAATAAAAGTGTTAATTTGTATAATTCCTGTAATATGATTTACTGAAATTTAACAGACTAACACTTTTTAACTAAGTTCAAATCAAAAGTGTTTTTAAAGCACTGCTTACTCACCGACTGCAGTAAACATGTGTCACCATGTGCTTTCCGTTTTCCAGGTGCGGTGTTTGTGAACGGAAAGGAGATGACCAACCAGCTACCAGCCATCACTGTTGGCTCTTCTGTGACCTTTGACATGGAAGTGGTCAACCTTTTTCCTGTGAGCAACAACAACAACCCCAGCGAAGGGGGAAACTTCAAGCTTAGGGTGACGATTGGCTCAGGGAACAGGGAAGTGGTGTTTGATTGGCTGCTGGATCAAGTGGTGGACAGCCTTTTCTTTGGCTGCTCCTTCACACACCCTGGATGGAAAGTGCTAGTGTTTTGATCATTGCTGGAATTCAAGACCTCACGTTTCTTTAATGTTATCAAACTTCCCAAGTGCTTACAGTGTTCAGATGTCACATTTTGCCCCCTTTTTCTTCTTGTCATCATCAGCACCACGTATCACAGCAGAATAACATTAAACTTTGTTCAGAGGTATGACGCCAACCACTACTCTTTGACCTCATTACAGGTGGACAGGTGTTGCGGTATTTGCATAACAGCAAATATTTGCAAAAGAGACTGTTACGTGTTAGGAGCCTAATAAAGTCTTTACCTGCAGGTGTTACGTTGCAAAGCACGCTGGTCTGGTTTACCACAGAAAAGAATCTACTGTGAAGCATTGAGATCAAAGGCACTCAAAAATGTGTAAAAACGCTTCACATGAACGACAAAGTGGAATCTCTTATGCTCAGACAATCTTTCTGCTTGAGTTTCCTCAAGTCAGAAATGGAGAATGTTTAGGACACAGTAACATTTAGAGATAGCATATATGACAACTAGTATTTCATTTGTGTTTGCCTGGTACTCTAGAGCTGTTTTTCATTTTTACATCACAGGGTAGAGTTCATGTGTCAACAATACTGATCAGTAGATAGCAATGTTTCCACAGAAATGTGACTAATTCGCACTAAGCTTAAGTGTGCCATTTTTTTTATGTCTTGCTGTACCATTTCATGTTTTTACTAGCTGGCTTACCTTACAGTAATGTTAATAATGCATTGGTTGGAGATTTCAGAGATGTATTTGACAAAATGAGAAAAGAAGCATCCAATTTGCATGTTCCTGAGGTAAAAGAACATCATTTATGTTACAAGGTACTATGTAATTCATCACTGCAGAGAACATTTGTAACTGGATGCAGATAAACCAACGAAAGATCTAAACTATATGATATTTATGAAACTGTGACCGTTTAATGTAGATTTACCTCATTTTGTCTGTGCCTTCGCAGTACAGCTGTAAGAATACAACGGAACATTTGCAATTTAATAAACTGTTTGGGACATTTCAGAAATCCTTGTTTTTTTTTTTTTTTTTGTAAGTGTTTAAAGGATAGTTCACCCAAAAATAATTACTCACCCTCATGTCGTTCCAAATCCATAAGACCTTCTCATCTTTGGAATACAAATTAAGATGTTTTTGATGAAATCCGAGAGCTTTCTGACCCTGCGTAGACAGCAAGGGTCTTACCCAAGTTCAAAAAGGTACCAAGAACATTGATAAAATAGTCCATGTGACTTTAGTAAATCAAACTAGTTTATGAAGCTACGAGAACACTCATCAATAATGGCAGAAGTCAGTGACTCAGAGGAGAAGAATTGTTGAATAGTCGTTATTTTTGCATACAAAAAGTATTCTCATAGTAGGGCTGCTTGATTATGGCAAAAATCATCATCACGATTATTTTGGTCAATATTGTAATCACGATTAACACAATTATAACTGAGTCCAAAACTTTATATTAGTGATTAATTTAAAGATAGCAATACAACAGAAAAAAAAAAAGATACAAATGAAAAGAAAAAAAAAAAAGTAAAGTAGTCTAACAGGCTACTACAGAAATTTAATAATTATTTGAATGTAAAATAAAACAGTGTCTCCTCTGTAAGAATTAAACATGCTTTGTTTCTTATTAAAACTAAAAAAAAAAAAAAGTCCTTCATTCAAAAGCAGTGAGTGATTTCTTTGTATTTTTACGTTTTATTAATATTAAGCACAGAGACGGCAGAAGGAATATTATTGCCCTGCTGAAAAAACCAGCATATGCTGGTTTTTTCAGCAGGGTGCCGTTTTAAGAGCCACACGTATTTTCATTCTCAGCTGTTTATGATCATTTAAGACATAACTGACAAGGGTTTACATGAATAATCACAGCTAGCGCCTCATTTTGAAATATTTTTGCGTGTATTTGACTGTTTAGGCACGCACCTTGAGCTAACTTTACATGTCCATGTTTTGCTCCTTCTCTGAGCGCATACACAGACCAGCGCAAGTTTTCTTTTGCGCTTTTAAAAACAGAACATCAAAGAAACATTAATAAATCAAGCAGGTTCCTTTTTATTAGTCACATTACATGATTTTGCTGATTTGCATGTGAAATTAGGCTTTATGGAGGAGCGAAAGCGCACCACTGGAAATGAGCAGAATGGGACGCAATAATCGTTTCATCTCGATTACTGTATTTTCATGATCGTTTGAAGCCGAAATCGAAACTGAATTTCGATTAATTGCACAGCCCTATCTCGCAGTTTCATAAAATTACAGTTGAACCACTGCTTTCACGTAGACTATTTTGTCGATGTTCTTGATGCCTTTCTGTTTCGAGTTCTCCTAAATAACAGTAAAAGTGTTTAGCTAAGAGTTTTCTTGTAGTTTCTTGAAGTTTAAAACTTATTCACAAAACTGCTGAAACAAACTTTTACTAAGAAACAGAAGTCTTAAAGGAGTAGCTCACTTTCAGAACAAAAATGTACAGGTAGTGTACTCACTCCCTCGTCATTCAAGATGTTATGTCTTTCTTTCTTCAGTCGTAAGGAAATTGTTTTTTGAGGAAAACATTTCAGAATTTATCTCCATGTAATGGACTTCTATGGTGCCCCTGAGTTTGAACTTCCAAAATGCAGCTTCAAATGGCTCTAAACGATCACAGAAGGAGGGTCTTATCTAGCAAATTTTTGATTGTTTCACTAGATAAGACCCTTCTTCCTTGGAGCCCTTTGAAGCTGCATTTAAACTGCATTTTGGAAGTTCAAACTCGGGGGCACCATAGAAGTCCATTATAATGGAGAGAAATCCTGAAATGTTTTCCTCAAAAAACATAATTTCTTTACGACTGAAGAAAGAAAGACATGAACATCTTGGATGACAAGGGGGTGAGTACATTATCTGTACATTTTTGTTCTGAAAGTGAACTACTCCTTTAAGCTAAGAGTAAGGGCGGGGTTGACCTCATTGCTATGGATGACGTCAGCATGCTTATTAACTATGCACACAGTGATTGGCTGATAGGGGTCTCTGTCAGAGATTTATTCATAAAATATTGTAGAGGGCCATATTATGTTGCCATATTCAAATTAAGGTTTAAAAATAAAGATGTTGCCACTAATTTCAATTAGTGTCTCCAATTAAACAAGTATATGTTCAACTAATTGTCAGCCTCTTACATGTGTGCTTCTCGTAAACAACTAGCAGATATGCGTATAAACAACATTTTAATTGACTGACTAGAATAATCATGGCTGATAGTAAGACGAAAGATGCAAACACAAAAAAGAAAACCGAACTGGACTCAAGAACAGGGGTCCGTTCTTCGTACCTCGCTTACTACATCCAGGATCAAATGACACATCCAAGATCAAATCATCGCGCTAACTATGAGCTCGCTATTCCGGTTCTCCGAACGCACTTGTTGTTGATGATTAGTATAGCTGGATGAAGTTATTTGAGATCACTGGGTGGCTTAAAAGGGGCTACGTATCGATAGTAGAAACATTGATCGGCAACTCTTTGATTGGTCGGCGAACATGACGAAGGAGCGAGCTCAGTATTTTTCTGCAGCAGAGCAAGAACTCTTGATTGAGGGATTTCAGGAGTTTCAGAGTTTAATTAAAACGCAAGGGAACACTGCAAAGGCTGGAAAAGCAAGGAGAGAGGGCTGGCAAAAAGTAGTGAACAAATTAAACGCGTTAATGCTGCCCATGTTACATGTTTTTTCCTTGATATGTTATTTTATTTATATTTTTATTTTTTTATACACTACCGTTCAAAAGTTTGGGGTCAGTAAGACTTGTAATAGTTTTTAAAGAAGTCTCTTATGCTCATCAAGACTGCATTTATTTGATTAAAAATACAGAAAAAACAGTAATATTGCAAATTGTTTTTACAAAATAAAATAATGTTTTTGTTTTTTTTAATATATTTTAACATACTTTGAAATAGAATTTATTCCTGTGATGAAAAGCTGAATTTTTATCAGCTGTTACTCCAGTCTTAAGTGTCACACGATCCTTCAGGAATCATTCTAATATGCTGATTTATTATTAGAATGATCAATGTTGGATAATATCAACAGTTGTGCTGACAAATATTTTTTGGAACCTGTCATATATATACACTTTCTTGCAAGATACTTTTCTTTTCCCACGTGAGTCAGTCCGCGTCAGTCGTGCTCTTTAACCAATCAGATGTGACCTCGCCATTTCAACCAATCATAACCCGCCAGGAGCGCAGCATAAATCCTGTTTACATGAAATAAACCTGCTCCCGAGCAGGTTTAAGCTTGCAGAGCTGTTGCTATGACAGCAAGTCCAAGATCATGCCAAATCGTCAACAATCAAATCCAGCTAACTTAGTTAGCGAGGTACGAAGAACGGACCCCAGCTTCTTACCCAACCTGTTAATGAAAACAAGGATATAATCAAAGGAAAATTTGGAGCATGTATAACCTGCAAAACCAAAAAAGATGCGTGTGAAAACGTGTGCCAATAAATGCAACATGTTCCTAAAACATTTACGTTCCGAGGCAGATAGCCGGCAACAGCCATTTTAGCCCTGGTAAAACAAGAAAAAACAAGGAAACCATTACAAAAATGGATTAATGTTTTTACTGGTTAAAATAGAAATTGTATTGGTTTTAATGGTAACTGTAATGGTGCCTGTTAATCTCTACTGATAATTGGTCACCTTCTATTGGTGCCTTGTTGAAACCACTAAATCCTAATGGAATATGTCCCAAAAAAACAGTACAGGAAACCATTTATTAATGATTTTAATGGTAAGAAGTTGATGGTTTTGAATATTGGTAATGGTATTTATAGTGGGAACAATTAGAATTTCTGTGATGATTGTTTTGTTTTATCAGCAGAGAGGATAGACCTAGTTTGTGATTTGGTCTTAGCGATTTGAGAGTCCTCTCCAATACTCCTAACATTTCACAGATTTAAGAGCTAGTTTTAGCACTAAAATGCTTTGTCAAATCCTAAATGTAGGATTGACATGTCCATTATTTTGAAGATTTTCTCCTAAATCAGCAAGTTATGAGCTACTTTTAGCCTTAAGATGTTTTGTGAATACGGGCACAGTTGATCAAAAATATCTTAATTTGTGTTCTGAAAATAAACCTTCGGGTTTGGAACAACATGAGAGTAATTAATGACAGAATTGTCAATTTTGGGTGAACTTTTCAAATAAAACATTTAAGAAATAATTTATGAACATGACTTGTGAGGTATCAATTGTAAAACAAACAAAAAAAATCTTTATTTTAAATAAAGAGCAACCTCAAGCACGTTTCAGCATAATTCAGAACCTCAAGCAGGTTCCATAATGTTCCTATTCAAGATATAAATATCTTTTTTGACATTACTTTATATCAGTAATCCACATCTCGCGTAATCGTTGCTGTATTGAGAGCGCTACGCAAATTGCAATTACGCAACCACTTCAGCCAGTTCAGTAATTGATCTCCAAGCTTGACCAACATTTTTTTTTTTTTAACCCAGTGCACAGTTTTAGCAAAATAAAGCAGTAATGATTCACAAACATATCCCTTTCTTTTAAAACAGATACATACAACAACAAAAAAACAACTATGAAGACTTGCATTTCTGATTTGAAACCAACTAGACAAACATTACAGCCATTTCACTTTGGTCTAAAATAATATTCCTTCTGGAATGCAGTCCCCTTCAGCAAAGCCATCATGTCACTAAACTTATGTACACGTTACAACACTTTTCCTCCAGAAAAATCAAATGGGCACCATGAAGGACAAGGTAAATTAATGGACACTGTGATAAAACTAATGTATGTTGATATACGGAACTGGACACCGTTTTGTGTGCAGTAAAGCGTCATTGAAATCATTCAAACACGCATAAATGAAATCTGTTAGCACTGATTTAGACCAAAAGTTCAAACCCTGCTTAGAGTCCATGTTTCAATGGGTAAGGCAAGTGTAAACAATTTCTGCGAGGCATCGCCCACCCCACTGTGTTGTAGTACCCTGTACATGTATGTTTGCGTTGCAAGGTCAGTTCAATTAAGGCTCTGAAAAACTGATGAACGCTGCGGCGTAGACGGCCTGCAGCACTGATGCTCGCTCTTCAATCGGAGAATCCGAGGAAAAAAGTCATCAAGTCTTCAAGTGTGGTGCAACATTAAAGTGGATACCAAGCCACCAAAAACAGACCAATAAAACTTTGGTCCAGACAATTCCAGAGGAAAAAAAAAAAAGCTTGGGGTGGCACAAACCGAAATGCTGAAAAACTCTCCACAAAGAAAAGGGAAAAACTATACACAAGCGAAACTAAAATGTTAAAGTTTTCAGAATGAGTTTATCAACCCCTGTGAAAAATATGCAAAAGCAAGTTTGTAGGAGCCATTTCCATTCATCAATATTCAAAATATATTAAAAAAATCTTTTCATAGTCCTTTTTAAAAACAGGCACCTAAAACAAGTGCTAAAAATTTGCTAGAGCTACAGGGTTGTGTGGGTGAAGAAAAATCTGACCTGCTGATACAGTCCATCATAAAGACTAATGGCATCTTCAAGTAATTTGAATCTAGTAAAGAGTTGCTCTGTACTCTGATGACATCAGGCCAAAAATCATGATACGTAGAGTATGTGGCCGTCGAAACACATAACCAGCTTCTAACTCGACTTCAACTTTAACCCTGTGAGCAAAATATGGTGGCTCGGTGGCACTCAATTCAACGCAGAGCACAGCGAGGTGGTTTCAGTGATTCTGGGTCTTGACTAAATCTGATACGCTGGCTTCACCATCAGCACCGTCTTGCGTTTTGAATTGCTCCTGGCTGTCGTTTTGCGGATTCAGATCTCTCAGGTGAGCCATGGCCTTATCTATGGTCACTGTAGTTACTAAGCCAAAGTCGTGCATGCTGACCAGATGGAGCAGGACGTTGCGGCACAGATTCTTCTCCATGATGATGGTGCCGTGCTGTTCCACAAACAACATGCAGGCCTGATTCATTTGGTTGTCAGCTATCAATCTGCACACAAACAATAAGCAAATTACTGGCAGAAATGCAATCAAGCTCTGAGAGATGAGCTTATGTAACATGCAAGGTGATACGAGGAGAGTAGCCAGGCCACTGGAATATACAGAACAAAGATTGTTTAATAGGAGAGATTTATATTGATTCAATATAACGCTTTAAACAGAAAGGATTGGGGTGAAGAAGAAGTGAAAAAATAAAACGTACCCGTGTTTCATTACGTGCAGGTTCCACAGTTTCATGACCTCTTTCTCTCCCTCGTTGACATCCGTGAATTCATCGATTTGCTGAAGGGTAGTGAAGATGATCAAAATCCATTTAAAACAGTAAATGCTAAATAAAACTTATTTGCAATTTCAGATTTAGGGGGTGTTAGAAACCTATAGTCACTTAAATTATCATTTCATTTCCATAACAAAAAAAATGACAGATAATGTACTCACCCCCTTGTCATCCAAGATGTTCATGTCTGTCTTTCTTCAGTCATAAATAAATTATGCTTTTTGAGGAAAACATTTCAGGATTTCTCTCTATATAATGCATGTGTATGATGCCCCCGACTTTAAAGCTGCGTTTAAACTACATTTTGGAAGTTCAAAGAGCTCTAAACAATCCCAACTGTGGAAGAAGGGTCTTATCTAGCAAATCAATCAGTTATTTTCTAAACAATGACAACTTATATACTTTTTAACCCCAAATGCTCATCTTGTAGGGCTGCACGATTAATCAAACGATGTTGTGAGGTGCGTTTAGTCAATGAAGCCGGTACTTTGATTAGTAGTAAATCTCCATCACGTGTGTTCAGCTGGAGCGTTCAGAGACGTAAATCACTGACAAGCTACGCCAAATCGCGCTCAAAATCGAATGCGATTTTGAACGCGATTTGGCGTAGCTTGTCAGTGATTTACGTCTCTGTGTATAAATTGCCGCTCCAACTGAACGCACGTGATGGAGATTTACTACTAATCAAAGTACCGGCTTCATTGACTAAACGCACCTCACAACATCGTTCGATTAATCGTGCAGCCCTATCATCTTGTCTTGTGTATATGCAATGCGCATGCAGTTAGGGTATGTCGAAAAACTCCCATCTCGTTTTTGTCTTCAACTTCAAAATCATCCTACAACACTGTTTTACCTTTTCTTGTACTTCTGCAGCGATGTAGGACGATTTTGAAGTTAGGGAAGAAAACGAGACTGGAGTTTTTCGACATAGCCTAACTGTACTTACCCGGATCTCACAGACTACACATGCACATCGCAGAGACGAGACAAGATAAGCATTTAAGGTTAAAAAGTATATAAACTGTCAATTTGTTTCAAAAATAACCAATCGTTTCGCTGGATAAGACCTTCCTCGGCTAGGATCATTTAGAGCCCTTTAGAGCTGCATTTAAACTGCAGTTTGGAAGTTCAAACTTGGGGGCACTATGCATACATACAGGAGAGAAATCCTGAAATGTTTTCCTCAAAAAACTATTTCTTTACGACTGAAAGAAATACCCCCTTGTCATCTAAGATGTTTATGTAAGTACATTATTGTTCTGGAAGTGAACTAATCCATTACCAACATGCAATTTTGCAAATTAATTCAACCCTTTGGACTTTTAACTTTGATTGAACGGTCACATATAATGACGTTTCCTGGTTTAAGTACTATAATTGGGTCCCCAGTGCATCTACCAACCTAGAAAATGTGAAAAGAACAACCCAGTAACAAGCTTCTCTTACGCAAAAAGGGGATCTTATTATAATATTAGTGCCCCTTAATTTCCACTTACGGCACTGCCATTTTGTTTTCACAAGCAATAACGGTGTACTAGTTCTAACACCATGGCAAAAGTTTGAACAAAGCATGCTAACTGTTCTGTCTATTATATTCTATTATAATATCTATTATAAACTTGCGATTTCTTTCCCAGCTGTTTACATTCACAGACATAAATGACTGTTTTTGTAACACCTGTGTGTTTTTAATCAAACTTGCATGTATTTGACAGTTTAAGTGCAGTAAGACATGAAAGAGATCTTAGTTTAGTACTCACATGCCGTGTGACAGCCACTTTCTGTACGCGCTTAGGATGTGAGCGCTTAGAAAATCGTATATCAGAAGTTTAAACCGATATGACTTTAAAACACCAGAGTTCAGCACGATAGACATAATCAGAACCAAACAGACATTTTTAATCAGAGTATATGAGTTACGAGATGTAAAGACACAACTCTATTCTGGAAAAGGGGGCAGGGACCAGCAGCTCATTTGCATTTAAAGAGCAATGCAAGAAAAGTGTGTTTTTGCTTCTACTAAAAATGGGCTTTTTCAAAATGATATAATAAATTATCTGTGGGGTATTTTGAGCTGAAACTTAGAGACATTCTGGGGGACACCTGAGACTTACATTACTTATTGTAATAAGGGGCATAATAGGTCTGCTTTAATACATCTCAACGTCAGATTTGATGTAACATCCTCCTCAGATGTGATCTGAACATGCTGTGTCAGTGGAAGTATATCATATTCATGTCTCTCACAAACTGTGACTGAATCACAAACCACACACCATCTGTCTTGAGTTTTGATTTGTCATCTAGTGTCAGTCTGACCTAGGAAATGTTACACTGGATTTTTATTGCTAACAAAATCAAAGTGTTAATGATCTAATGACAGCTTTCTCACCATAACGGTCTTCTCCCTGAGCCATGCCGGGTCTCTCTCGTCCTCACTGTCCACTTCCATTTCCTGTGGTCTAAGAGGCACGCAGCTGTCACTGTGGAAGTACAGGCGGTTGTGGCCACTTATGTACGTCCTCTGCTGCTCCTGTTCTCCATCCTCTGGCTCCAGGAACTCAGACAGGCTGGGCTTTGAGCGCTTGGGCCTGAGGAAACCGAAACGCTTGATTTTAACCTCACAATCCAAAACAAGAGTGTAAAGTCTGTGATAGGCCTGGGCAGCATGGCAGTATGTACTGTAGAAATGTTTGCTGACTTGAATAATAGTCATTGTGGAATTCAACTGATGCAAAAAGGTGCGTATTTTTACCAATTTACAATGGAGCTCAAACAGAGTGCATCTGGTGGTATTTATAATGCATTACTGCTTTGAATTTGATTTTTAACTTAAGCGTTATATAATATAAAGCAGCTGTTTCAACACTGATGCCAAACGCATCATTAATTTTTTGTCCGTTTTATTTAGCATCCAAATAAAACAACTGACTAGTTAATGGAGGACATAATGGCTAAGCAATATCAAACACACTTTTTGATTTTATTGTAAATATTTTATAAAATATATTGTAACCACAATAGAAATAAAGGGAATAGTTCACCCAAACACCAAGACGACCAGACACCGTAACAGTTTTTTTCCCCAGGCAATCCATCTCATGAACACTAGTCAGTAAATGTGGAACACGCAGCACTATTATACACTTTATTAATCTATTCAGTATTTATTAATACCTACTTATATCCAAATTTGCACCTAATATACCTGTAACTAACAATGGCATACTCTGTATATTGTGTTTTTGCTATTTTGCACTTTGTCTTGTGTACATGTATATTGTTCTTTTTTATAATCTATGTCTTGTCACTCTATTGCACTGTGGAGCTGCTGTCACCAAAACAAATTCCTAGTATGTGTAAACATACCTGGCAATAAAGCTCATTCTGATTCTGATTTTGAAAATGAAAATTCTGTCAATAATTACTAACCCTCATGTTGTTCCAAACTCCTAAGACTTTCGTTCATCTTCAGAACACAAATTAAGATATTTTTTGATGAAATCAGAGCTTCCTGACCTTGCATAGACAGCAACACAACTACAATGTTCAAGGCCCAGAAAGGTAGTAATGACATTATTTATTTAAAAAAAAAAAATGTGACATCAGTCATTTAACCACAACGGTATAAACCTACGTCAGTCTTCGAAGCGCATTCACAACAGTACATGAGAAGAAATTGTTGAACCACTGATGTCACATGGACTATTTTAACAATATCCTCTCTGGGGCTTAAACATAGTAGCTGCGTTGCGGTCTATGCAGGGTCAAAAGCTCTTGGATTTTATAAAGGTCTTGCACACAACATGAGGGTGAGTAATTAATGACACAATTTTCATTTTAAGGTGAACTATCCCTTTAACGGTGGAATGTTTTACTCCGATGCAATTATTTTTGAATTTGGACACACACACACACACACACACACACACACACACACACACACACACACACACACACACACACACACACACACACACACACACACACACACACACACACACACACACACACACACACACACACACACACACACACACACACACACACACACACACACACACACACACACACTTTCAGTCTGTGTTTCACTTTCAACCCACACAGACCTGCAGACAAGGAAGTGTGTAACGGGAGTCCTCTTCACTGGGCCATTACGGCTGAAGGCAAAGCCAGGCTGGCAGTGGATGTCCTGAGGGTTGCCCACATAAGAACCGTCATAGCATTCATTAATCGACACATCTATCCTGGCTCCTTTAGGATGTGGCTGGGTGAGATAAACATGGCTTCATCATTTTAACAAATACAGTCCATATTTGGTAAAAATATTAAATGTTAAGTTGATCTCTACGTCCTCTTTAAGACGTCTAACATTCAGTCATTTTTTCAGACATTCTAAATGTTTAACCCAGCTCAACTATAAGCCATTCACAGATTGATTTCCACAAGTGTAAACACAGCAGTGTTACACGATGACGTAATCCATGTGGTCTGGTGACAGTTTCATAACCTTGAGATATTTCTTACCACATAGTTGAAGATGAAGCGGCTGTGGGACAGTTTGAGGTGCTTGAGGAGGCTGTAGAGCTTACGGCAGTTCAACGTGCACCAGGGACAGTGCAGGTCATCTCTGGCCTCTGTCTGCTGCCGTGTGTTATTGTTATACAGGAACTGAAAAATAGAAGATGGACACAAACCGTGACCACACAGCATCCCAAAACACAAGGTAAACAGCTTAATGTCAAGGCAAGACTTATGGTGATGATATAATATAACAGAATTGACAGTGGAAAGATGCCCTTTTGATAGTCAATATAAAGGCCTGGGATCACTGACAAGTGCTATGTTACGTGTACAGTGTGGTATGAAAGCACTATTTCCAGACAAATTTATAGATGCACATTACTCACCTGATAATAAACACGTAGTTTCTGGCGAGGTTCAACATGAGTGTGTTCTCTTCTTACTGGTAGATCAGCACCAACTGAATCATTAACAGCTGCAACAAATCAAACGTCACACAAATTATGCTTTAAAAGACCAAATAGTTAGTAATCTTTACTTGTAACCACTAACCAGCACTTGTGATCTTACCTACTGCCTGTGGAGGCTTCACATTGCTAGGCTTGCTGCTGTCCACTGTGCTGGATTCAGAATTGCGTGTGGCAAGGGGTTTGGCCACTGGGGCCGTTCCTCTTTCAGCCGTGTCATTGGTCCATCGCAAAGTGAACTGCAGTGTGGGTCCCTGAGAAAAAGTCTCGAAGGGTGGAAGCCACTGAAACACAGGGTAAAGATCCCAATTTAAAGTCCAACTTAATGATGTACAAGCATCTCGAATAGCCACGTCCACACTGCCTTCAACTGACCTTCCCATCTAGTATGGTTTCCCATGTTGCCCTTTTCTTGCCTACAGGACTTTCCTCCATCTCCTGCATGGAGACTTCATACTCGCCATCCAAAAGCTGGAGGCGTCTGTTTAAGGAAAGGAAAAAAATCTTAAACCAAACAAACATTTTAAAAGCAACTAAACGCAATTTAACAAAGAACACCTACCTGTTTTTATCAAAAACAGTCATTTGTGCCACAAATGTAGTTTCTCCATCATCCTGATTAGAGCAGTATCTCTTCTTCCTGTTAGACAGCTCTTCCATAACATCTGAGAAGAAAACAACATTGTTCATCATAATGAAACTCGCTTTAAGGTGCAAGACTATCATAAGCTATTTTAAGCACATACTGGTATCTCTTGTGGTCATGCTGTTGAGCTCTCTTCCCCCTGGACGAGACACTCTGAACAGAAGGGAGTAGGACTTCACCATGTGGCTGTTACTGGGTTCAAACTCCTGGCTGGGCACGTTCAGTGTGGGGAAAGCTCCTAGCTTGGTCTGACTGCTGTCTGGGTTCAGAGGCACCTGCTTTTTACCTGTAGGCACTTGCTTTACTGGACAACTTACATCCTAAAAAAAAAAGCAGAAATGAAACATGATCAGAGTTCAAAACATCTGTTAACTTTGAATCTATATACGTGACCCTGGACCACAAAACCAGTCATACAGGTCAATTTTTTTTATTTATCAGCTGAATAAAAATGCTTTCTATTGATGTATGGTTTCGTTAGGATAGGACAATATTTGGCTGAGATACAACTAATTGAAAATCTGGAATCTGAAAAAAAAAAATTCAAAATACTGAGAAAATCACTTCTAACGTTGTCCAAATGAAGTTTTTAGCAATGAATATTAATAACCAAAATTAAGTATTGATATATATACGGTAGGAAATTTACTGAATATCTTCATGGAACATGATACAAGATCTGTACACTGCCCTCCAAAAGTTTGGAAATGCCATAGAAAAGTGGGGTTTTGGATAATATTGGCATGAATCCTTTTTAATTTGTGATAATTTTGCACTGAGTGTACATAAACTGTTTATACATAGAAAAAAACTTCCATTTTCAATTCATCAAAATATCAACCATTAGCAGCCATTACAGCTCTGCATAATCTGGGCATCCGAGCTGTCAGTTTATTCAAACACTGACTTGATATTACTCCAAGCCTCCTGAAGGATTGCCCAAAGATGATTCACACTATGCTGATATCGTCTAAAACCACACTTTGCCAGAGGTGTTTCCAAACTTTTGGAGGGCAGTGTATCTGTATTTTTTGACTATTGCTACAAATATACCCATGCTACTTAAGACTGGTTTTGGGATCCAGGGTCACATATATGCTAGGGTACTACTAGAAGTTGACTAATGTTAACAAATTTTCAGTCCTTAGGTAGTAACATTAGCTCAACTTCTGCAAAATTTGGGGAGGGCAAAAAGGGTCCATTGTCTATTGTCAACAGTGGAGCAATTTATAAAGCACAGTTACAGCTTCAAACCAAGCAGTATCAGTGCAGTGTCTGTGTGGGGAAATCTTTCTCCCTCACACACAAAAAAAAAAAAATCCAGTTTGCATGGTTTCCTGCTGAAATTACTGGATTTCATCCATAAGAATTTGTTGAACAATAAATGTGACTGCACCTTTTCTTTTCTGGGACCAAAAATCTCGATGACTCATGCTGCACTATGCTGAATTAAGTCTAATAAAATGCTTTTAACACAGACATGTCTACACAAGACACAAAACTGTGCTTGTCAAGCGATTTCATTGAGTTTTTAGTTGTGTTGGCAAGCATAAGTACCAATTAAAAATTAACCTACAGTAGGGACAGATATGGCCACATATACTGTATCAAGGTTTTTTTGATTGCGGAAGCTTGTTTTTGTGAGGGAAAAAGGTCAGTGAAAGAGCTTTTCGTTAAAACTATTTATGACAAAGTTTTACCTTTCTCTTCTTGTGGCAGACCTTGACAAGCAGCACTTCCACAGACACTGAGTTTTCTTCATTCTCTGAGTTCTGCAATGGCTTCTCTGATGCATTGGACAACAAATCAGAATCACTATCACGATCAGAGAACATTATTTATGTACGCTGATAAGATGATAAAGTGATAGCTTACCAGTTTTATGAAAGAACCCAGTAAAAGTGAGCTGCAGGTTTGATGCCATGCTGCAAAACAAAACTGGAGTTAAAACTTCTGCATGCATTTTCCATTCAGTCATTTTTTTATTTTTGAAACTAAGCAAGCGAAATAAATCCAGATCAAGAACGTCTTACTTGTGCGATTCCTGATCCACTTTTGACTTTTCTACTTTAAATAGCAGGTCGTTCACGCTAAAGCATTTTCTGAAATAAGAGATATCAACACATCATTGAGATGTGAAACTCTCATTCAATTTATCAAACTACAACTGAAGAAAATCATTCAGTTGCAGTGCATGCAAACATGCAATTTTTCAAACTATGAGGCCTGCACAAGGAAACAGAAGGTGTGGCTTTTTGACAAACAAAGAGATTAAGACATTAGGTGCATGCATCGTTTTACCTTTTTGAATTTGTTCTTGAGTTTCTGTGGGACATGTAAGTAAGAGATCTGTGCAGGAAGATTGGCTGAAAGCACAGAAAAAAAAATGAAAGATAAAACCAGTCAAGTCTATTGTTATGGCAGCCATGTACAGTTAGTTCACCAGGCTTCCACAAAAGTTCACATCTAAATGTAAACAGCATGTCATTTGTGAACCTGGACCACAAAACCAGTCTTAAGTAACACAGGTATATTTGTAGCAATAGTCAAAAATACATTTTATGGGTAAAAATTATAGATTTTTATTTTACGCCAAAAATCATTAGGATATTAAGTAAAGATCATGTTCCATGAAGATATTTCGGAAATTTCCTACCGTAAATACATTAAAACCTAATTTTTGATTAGTAATATGCATGCATTGCTTTAAACTTCATTTGGATAACTTTAAAGGTGATTTTCTCAATATTTTGCACCCTCAGATTCTAGATTTTCAAACAGTTGACCCAAAAAATTGACAAAAATGGACGCTTATGACTGGTTTTGTGGTCCAGGGTCACATTTCTTCTTGATTATGGTCTACTTACTGCCATGAGATTCCTTGTGCGAAGAAATCTGTATATTTGAGTTGGTTCTGTGAACAGAAATGCATAGGTATCATGTACACCGATGTTGCCAGAATTAGACTCATGCCATGTAAATAACCATTTTTTTAATCGTACCAAGCCAGTATATACAAAACTAATAATTTTTTTTGTACAATAACACTCTTACACATAAATCAAGGTGGCAGCTAGTGTACAGAAACTGCAGTGAGGTTTTCAAGTATTTTGTTCACGACTGTCGTCCATTTCTCTATGACAGCAAGTGTCCAAAAGCATATTAAAATAATAAAAGACATAAAATCACCATAAAGCACGTGCCATCTCTTGATGCACGTGTCTAATTTTCATATAGGATGTGGCCTAGACAACTAATACGTGTCTAAATCCCTCTATTGTGAAAGAAACATGACATAAGACTTACAACATGAATTACCTGGCTTATTTAAGCATTTAGAGAACTACGGAACACAATTTACCGGTTAGTATTGTTGGTTAGCCTTCAAGCTAAGAGTACAGGTCGTAAAACAATCGGATACTGTTAAGTGTGCTCGAAAAACAGCAATTTGTTGGACACACAAAGCGAGTTTGGGGAAAAGTATTCAGGAGCAACTTACTCTCGAAGGCTTGCAGGAAGAGTTCGTGGTCCGCTTGAACCTGCTCCATCTTGGGTCGCTTCACTGAAGTCATCACAACACCGGACGATACGTGAGCTCCTCCATTAGCCGCTTTACTCGTGCTGTTGGCATAAAAACCGTTTCCACCAGATCCGTGCTTTTGTGGAGCCATCCTAAAATAGCGTTCGCGGTCAAATGAGACGTTTGAAACGGAACCCGGTGGATTCAGCCGAGTCCTGGGCCCAAACAAAGGGAGAGCAGCCGAGACCGGTTCGCTCCCTCAACAAAGTAACAGTTAACATAAACGAGCCGGCATTTTAGTTTGTTTTACAGACCGGATGGAATTCGCGACAATACAAATATACGTTTACGCGTAGAAACAAGGCAACAACGACTCATCCGCGTGTAGAATCGAGCGCGTCGCGAACTCTTATCGGATCATGTGTAGCGTTAATTTGGATTCCACGCGATACTGAACGCTGACTACACCACAAAAAAACCCACCGCGGCAGAAAGTGTGCTGAAAGATTAGCGGTCCGCTAGCTTGTCTTCACGCAGATATCGCCGCTGTTTACTTATTAAGAACATACAAGTAAGCCCAGAAGCTTTGTGCCCTATGGGAAACAGCCTGAAGTCGAAAGTGCTGTGAATATTACCCGCCCTCCGTCTTGAATGTATTCCACACAGCTGATAAAACCCTCGAGTTTGGACATTGCAGTCAAGTTTGGTAGAGAGTGTGCTCAGAGCTCACGCAGCCTTCCGTTTCGCTTATTATTTTTTCGCGGGAAATTCGTTTTTTAAAATAGAGACTGTGGCGAGAAAAGGCCTTAGCTGTATACATACCATTTAAGTTGTTTTTGAAAATGTTAATGTTGATCAGATGTTTTGTTTGTTTGTTGCCATTACTTTAAATTAAACGATAGAAAAGTAGGCCCCTCGTTATATTTATTTTTTTTTAAATATTACATAAATGTGACCCTAGACAACATAACCAGTCATAAGTAGCACGGGTATATTTGTAGCAATAGCCAACAATACATTGTATGGGTCAAAATGATCAAGTTTTATTTTATGCCAACAATCATTAGGGTATTAAGTAAAGATCACGTTTCATGAAGATATTTTATGCATTGCTAAGAACTTCATTTGGGCAACTTTAAAAGTGATTTTCTCAAAATTGGGATTTTTTTGCTCAGATTCCAGATTTTCAAATAGTTGTATCTCTGCCAAATATTGTCCTATCCTAACAAACCATATTTATTCAGCTGTCAGAGGATGTATAAATCTCCATTTCAAAACTGACCCGTATGAATGGTTTTGTGTGTTTTGGTCACATTGTTATTTTCTTTCAGTTAACTATAATAAACGTATATTCCTGTTAATTAATGAGTAATTCAAACAAGTGGAACAATCATTATGGATTGCTTTAGAAAACTATTTTGAAACGCCCTGCTTCTCAATACAGTTCTTGACTTTCTTGGCCAAATGTTTAACTCAAATGTGTGGACTGACTGTGCAGACTATTTACGTTTAAAATTTGATAGTAAATGTCAAAGACAAACCAAACATATTATGCCTAAATTACATAAAATAATGCCATTTTATGCCCCATAAAAAATGTTATGGATAGTTATTTCACTAGAGACTCCCATCACTTGATTAGGCAGTAACAAGTTATGAAAACCATTAAAATATGTGACCCTGGACCACAAAACCAGTAGCATGGGTAAATTTGAAGCCATAGCCAACAATATGGGTCAAAATTATAGATTTTTCTTTTATGCCAAAAATCATTAGGATATTAATTAAAGATCATGTTCCTTAAAGATATTTTGTAAATTTCCTACAGTAAATATATCAAATTTTAATTCCTCGCTAAGAATTTTATTTGGGCAACTTTAAAGGCAATTTTCTCCATTTTTAGATTTTTTTTTTCCACACTCAGATTGCAGTTTTTCAAATAGCTGTATCTTGGCTAAATATTGTACTGTCCTAACAAACCATATTTATTCATCTTTCAGATGATGTATATCAATTAAAAAAATTGACCCTTATGACTGGTTTTTAGTTAACTTTAATACATTTATATTCCTGAAAGAAATATAAATCAAACAAGTTTAACCATAATGCATTGCTTTAGAAAACGATTTTGAAAATCCCTGATCATCTGATCAAACGTTTAACTCAGTTGTTTGGACTGACTGTTTAGACTATTTACTTCTGAAATTTGATGTAAATGTAAATAAGACAAGCCAAACATATTATGTCTATATTACATAAAATAATGGCATTTTATATCCCATAGAAGTGTTATGAATGGCTATTTCACAAGAAGCTCCCATCACTTGCTTAGGCGGTAACAAGTTATGAAAACCAAGAAAATATTCTTTTTGGTGCTAGATTTTATTTTTTATTATTTATTTATTACATCATGTCCATCTACCTTTGATGTCTATTTCGTTCAAAATGAATGATGTATGCTTCGAGCTATATTTTGTGCCCTATTAGTGAAATACTATGGAGAAATATCATTATTATTAGTGCCTCGTCGTGCTATTTCACGGTTGTTATAAAATAATCGGAGTGTATGTAGGCTACAATACCGCATATAGACACAACGACTCGGAAAATATTTTTGCTTGCTGGATCCATACTTTAAATTACCAATGACACACATTTTGCGACGTTTTTGTGTGATTCGGGAGATGCATTTGTTGCACTTTTTATTTGATTTGTTGTAGACTGATTTAAATTGCTACACATCCGGGAATCCTCTGGTCTAACGTTTACCGGATGTGTTCAATTTAGAAGAGGGAATAAAAAGAGTTTGTTAGATTGCTTCTATAATGTGTATAAAAAAGACATGGGACTCACATATGACAATAATCAACCAAAAATTAAAAACAGTAGTTAAATTGCCAGTTTCAGTGGTTCGCTATTACACCAAATAACGTAATTTACGCCCTGTTGGCCATCAGGCGCGGTGGCCAAGTGGTAAGGCGTCGGTCTCGTAAACCGAAGATCGCGGGTTCGAACCCCGTCCGTGCCTCGGAAAATGAAAAAAACACGCTTTTTGCAAAAGTCTGTTTATGTACACAAACGAAATCGCATACAAATAGTTTTGTTTTCTTATATTACTATTACACCCCAGCAAGTTTTGTTTCAGCAGGAAACAATAGAAAGCTTGGCATAAGGAACCCAGCCAGAACAGACTTGAATCCTGTGATATAACCAACTGCATATAACCTGAATATTGTAATCCGTAGATGCCTCCTCTGTAAATTTGAACTACTAACTGAATAATGTACTGAAACGCCACAACATAAAAGTGCAAACACTTATAATTTAGAAATGTAAACTATTCATTCTGAAGAAATGAATGGTCTTTAATAAAAACAGTTTCAGTTTCAGTTTATTTCAGTTTCAGTTTATTTATAAAGCACTATTCCAACAACAAGAAGTTGTACCAAAGTGCTGTACAAGCAATTCTAAAATTAAAATAAAACAACACCACAATAAAATCCACATAATAAAACATAGATGCACAAGAGCTCATCCCTCTTCACCTAAAGAGGACATATGCAATAAGTGAATTTTCAAAAGGCTTTTAAAAGAGCCTACAGTTGGGGCAGACCTAATATAAAGTGGTAGCATATTCCATAGCTTAGGGGCAACTACAGCAAAGGCCCTATCACCCCGTTGCTTGAATTTTGTGCGCGGTACAGACAGCAAGATCCCTTTCTCTGCAGATCTTAAAGATCTAGAGGGCTTATGGACCTCAAGAAGTTCTGAAAGATATGATGGAGCTAGTCCATTTAAGCTCTTATAGGCATAGACTAGCATTTTAAAATCAACTCTATCTCGAATGGTCAACCAGCCCAGGGAGGCCAAACAAATATTTATAAATGTGTTAATTTAATATTGTGTTATTGAGGAGAGAAAAATATTTAATTGGGAAGCAGGGTCAGAAATGGACTTTTCCATTACGGGGCAATATTTGCCCCCTAGAATTGATTTCCAGGGGGATTTTTTACATTTGTGAGGACAATCACCTTGTTATAAATCACCATACTATGTTGTCTTTAATGTCAAATACTTAAATTTACCCAATCACTTTCAATATTTTAAACTGTTGTCAATAACAATAGACTGTTTAAAATGGTACCTTATACATATAAAAACAGGAGCTCATAGGGCAGCGATATTATAACAAAACCATGTTATTGTAGGTTTTACAAGAGAATTCACAAGCGTGCGCAATCAACACAGCTCCGGCGTTTTCAGCGCTGACTAATCTAAGTGCCTCTGATTGGTCAATGCATTTCAAAGCTCAACAGAAACGCCCTTGATTGGTTATAAGGCTTATGGAAGGCCAAATGGTTCAAAAACATGAAATTTTAACATGTCAACTAAACATGTACAATACGCATATACTGCGGAGCCATTGAATGCTTGAATCTGATTGGCTAACGAACATTCTAAGGTGTGCATTATTTTCAAGGAAATGCACAGCTAACGTAGTTCCAGGCAGATCTAGACTGCATAACACGTCTATATCGCTTCACCATGTGATTTCTCTTATTTCAAAGGTTCTTACAGCCTAAACATCTAAATAACCAAAACCCACAATGACACTGGCCAAACAAATAAATACAGTTAACAAAAGGATAAAAACAACAGATTATTTCCATGTTTTGCCACAAAATTGTTTTATTATGTACAGAAAGCACATACTCCATTTCTCCCACTCTCTCTTCCTTACCGATGCATACACACATACAGTTTGCACACACATAAACATACAGGCTAATGTTGTTAGTGCTGCTCTGGTGATTTCAGCAGTAACATAGTATAAAAACGTAAAAACTACATGACATTTTTCACAAGCAAGGTAACAGCAGTGTTGTTCCTGAAGAAAATTAACTTAAAGTTTCACTATTAGTAGAGACGCTGCTGCCGAACTCTGTTGAGAGACCGATGGACTCAGTGAGGTAAATCACACACTTAATCTCTGTCTCTCTCTATCTCTAAAATATAACTCCAGTCTGCTATTCATGTGTTACGAAGTGACAGAGATGTGAAGCGGGTGGATCCATGTGCACGCTTTTAATAATAAACAATGCCAAAACACAGGGGTCGAACACAGGAAAACAGATATACAGAGGGCAAGACACAAGAGTAATCCAGGGACAGGTGAGGGTCGATCAACGGCGAACGTAATCCAAAGGGGCAAGGCAAACGGGTAATTTAAACAGACAAGCTAGAGTCCAAATGAGGTACAAACAGAGTCCAAAATGGGAAAGACAAAGGGATAATCCAAGACAGATGGGAACTGCAGGGCAGGCTAGGATCAAGACACAGGTAAACAGACTTTGAAACAAGACTTAACTAGACTTCAGGACAACTAAGAATGGCTCCATTGCTACGTTAGGAGAGTGATAAACGCAACAATCCTCAGCCCTGAATAATGGGAAGGGCCTTGTATTTATAGTGAGTCTGATTGGATACAGGTAAAAGTGCAATCTGTGCAAAGGAACATGGGAAGTGTAGTCCAGGGTGACATGTAACAGTCTGTGTAGTGTGAGAGTCAACGTAATGATTGGTTGCGAGCGGATGGAAGACCATGGACAGGATTTGTGACACCATGGCACAAGCCTCTGTTGCTAAATCTAAAATAAAGTTTTGAAATTTGAAATGGAGGTGTTGGATGAGATGCGTAAGAAATGAATCCTACTCACAATAGCATTTAAGTACAATAAACAAACACATGCCTTGAAATATATAATCTGATCAATGTCCTGAGGTGTGGTATCCACAGTATAAGAGGAATACTTCACTTTGGTCCATTGAATCCTTAGAAAATAATGCACACTTGAGGTGGTGATGCTGCAACGTTGCAAAGCGGAGCCTGTTGTCAATTTTTCCTTATGCATTTAACGTGTATTATATGCATATTTCAAACGTGTAAATACGCGTATAATATGCATATTTTACGTGTTGTTGATGTGTTATAAAATGTACCGGTATGTGTTTTTTGAACCATAAAGGCTCAAGACCGAACAAAACAGCGCATAAAAGCAATTTGATGCAGTATGAGCGAATCTAAATGTAATTCCGCTAATTGACACTTTTCATTAATTTTCACATTTGTGACCCTAGATCACAAAACCAGTCTTAAGTAGCATGGGTATATTTGCTGCAATAGCCAAATGTATGGGTCAAAAGTATAAATTTTGCTTTTGCCTAAAATCATTAGGATATTAAGTAAAGATCATGTTCCATGAATATATTTTGTAAATTCCCTATCATAAATATATCAAAACTTAATTTTTGATTAGTAATATGCATTGCTAAATACTAAGGACAACTTTAAAGGCGAGTTTTTTTCAATATGTTGATTTTTTTTGCACCCTCAGATTCTAGATTTTTAAATATTTCGACCAAATATTGTCCTATCCCAACAAACCATACACCAATGGAATTTATTCAGCTTTTTATAAATATATATACATTTCATTTTAATCGTGACAGCTGCCCCTTCGTCTTGAATTTATTGGGCATTTGCCACAAGCCCTGTTAATTTCCGACCCTGTTGAAAAGGTTTAACAAAACAATGCAAGAGTGTAAGAATTGTGAATTGAAATGTAAATTGTGTGTAATGTTATTTTACGCATGTATCCACAAGATGACGCTGGCGCTCCAAATGAAAACATCTATTCAGTGCGCAGCTAATATAAGCCATGACAGTGAATTTTCTACTGCTCAAAATTATAAAACTATAAAGGCTCAAATCAACCAACACAACTGCTGTTTCTCTGTGGGACTCTGTGTGTATGTTAGCGATATTAAAGAAATTAACTGGATGTCTCCCGACACCGCGCAGACACTCTGCATTTATGAAATAAATGCGAACCCAGCAATAAACTTTCCAGCTGTCGTGCCCTAAACCAGAGGCTAAAAGACAAGTAGGTGAGTGTGACACATTCATAAATGCATGTGCTACCTAGAATTCCATTTTGGGGAGGGCCTGAGAACTGCACGATATCTCCACTCGCTGCTGCTGCTGTCGCACGACACATGGCACGAGTGTGCAGAATCCAGGTAAATCCTTTAAGAAGGCGGCGGTGACAGTCAGGACTACGCTACCGACGAGTGAACTTGATTCAATTTTGGCGCATCCGAGAAAAGAAAAAACACGCATATCTTCTCAGAAGAAACTTACGTGCTGGCTTTAGTTAAGAAGACATCTTTATTCCATTACTGTGACAGCAGTCGGAACCAGAATTGGACCGTACGATCGACAAACTTTTCTACAACTGTCAATACGTACAATCAAAACAGTGGACGTAAATCAAATACAAGTTCAGGTTGATACAACGCACAAACAATGGAAGTCGAACAGAGGTAAATTAATCTATTGTTGTTAATCGACGATAAGAAACTACGTCAATATATGCTTCTACATTCATGCTGAATTATTTATTTGGATAGTTTTAAGATAATATTTTTGGTTTCTAATAGTCTTCTATTATCTGACGATGTTAATACGTTAGTGTGGTAATGAAACAGGCAAAGCGTATTAAAACAGGCTACTGTTTAGTGGAATTGCGTAGTTTTTCATCATTATAAAATAAACACAACAGTTAATGTATAGTAATAAATGTTGTATATTTGGGGTTAAAGAAATTAATGTGTTAGAGGTTGGGTCTTTGCGGGCAAGGTGAGTAGTTAAATTTACTCTCAACTGGCCTACAAAGTCCCAGTTTCTGGCTCATGTAATCATCCTCACTTATTTCTGTCTGAATGGGTGTATTATAATACACACACATAATAAGAATGAAAAAATGTTTATTTAGATGTTCTGCAGGTGGGAAACATTAAAATGGAGATGTGTATATTCCAATAATTGACATAATTTAGCAAAAGAGTTAATTATTCTAAATAGTTTGCTCACTGTCTTCTGTCAAGGATTCGCTATGCAATATATCATTGCTGGAAGTTTAAAACGTATTAAACGTTATATGGTAAGGTCTGTGTGCGCCAAAAGTTTTCTATTTTGACTGAGCGCATTGTTATCGATTCTAGTGTGATTTGTTTAACTTGCACACTTAGACCTACCAGTTTAGTATTTCCTAGTACTTTACAAACATTTCTGTGGCTCATGATTGTAATATTGCAAGGACCCTCACGCTGTGTAATGGGCATGTTTGTAGTGCATGTATAAACACAGAAATACCAATCCGAATAGGAAAGAATCCCGCTCCGAAATGCACTGAACTCATTCACCTCTCTCGGCTACCCACTTAAATCCCAAAGCAAACCCCCTTTTTTATAAGGGCAATTTATAAACCCCTGGCATGCATGCTTGAGGGGAAGAGGGAGGCTAAAATTCCCCTCACTCTCTTCTTAATTTAAACTTTTCACTTGTTGGACGGCTGACAAAAGGGGTCTTGCTCGTTTCCAGCCGTCAGAAGCGAGGAAGCGATACAGCAGCTCCATGTCTGCGCTTCCCCAGGGGAGGGAAAGGGTGTCCAGCTCTCAGCAACACCCAGCCGCCGGATCGAAAGCCGGCTCCGTGCTGTTGAAATGTGAGTCTAGGAAGAGGACCCAAAAGGCAGCAAGAAAAATGAGGGACTTTTAGGGGCAGCTGTGTTTTATTAACCCAGTCATAATGCCCCTAAAAATCCTTATTGCTCTTGCAATTTTCAGCGTCCCTGCGTGGACAGACATGACCGAGCAGGGCTCAATGCACATGCATGACCTAATATAACCGAGAATAACAAAGCCTTCTTGTGAAATTCTTTTTTTAAGACCCTCCTTTTTCAAATGCAGGTTCCTAATTTGGCTATTTCAATTTGTGGTCTTTGCAACACAGTCAACGAATTGTCAAAAGATCTTGTGTAACTTAATGCGAAACACACTATATGTGGTTTATGTTAATAAGCGGTTGAGTAAATACACCCTTTCCTTCAATTAATGCATTGCAATGTACGATTTCTCTTAAAACCAGCTCTGACTTCATTCTGCTCTAAAATCGGACTGCTTTTTATCACAATCACTAGTCAATGTAAGCCTTGTGAACACTAAATGAAGTTTCCCTGCTTGAGCTTATGTCAGGAGACCTCTGGAACAAAGCTGTGTTGTCAAATATCAGTTTGAGCTCATTCATTCTTCCGAAACTTTCTAGTAAGTCGTCCAGTTCTTCTGGACGTGATTGTATTACTCTGTAGGCGTTCTTAGCTTGATCTTGGCCAGTCAGAGCAGAACCTGAGCTTGCTTCATGATCACAGTAGATTCTCTCTAATTATAATGTCACATGGAAATCACACTGACAAATTCAATAAACGCTCTGCATCGTCCCGCGTTTTGGTGAGGGGCAGGTAATAGCCTGCACAGAGGCTAAGAGAAAAAGTGACTCAGCTCGGAGAGGATGCATGCAAGACTGTGGAATCTTGAGCTGCTCTTTGAGATCGCCTGCTGTCCCACACGTCTCATTTGCGCTTCGCTATTATCACAGCATGCTGGAAATGGTGCATTTCCCTCCGGCCAGGACGTCCCTGTGCAAAAATAAGCCAAAGAGAAAGACATGGCTATTAAAGACCATTAAAGCAATATTTTAGACACGTTACATATTGAAATATATATATATATATATATATATATATATATTATATACTGTTTACAATATATATTATTTACTCTACTGATCAAGACTTTGGGGTCAGTACTTTTTGTGGTCCCACTTTATTTTAGGTGGCCTTAACTACATGTACTCGACATCAAAAAAATAAGCACAATGTATTTGTTGTGTTCATATTGTATTGCAAAACACTTTGAGATGGGACACAGGTAAGGTTAGGGACAGGTTTGGTGGTATTTAAGGGTGGGTTAAGGTTTAAGGGATCAGTCAGCAGTTTAATTATAAGTGTAATTATTGGGGGTAACGCATTACAAGTAATGTGTGTAACATAATCAGATTACTTTTTTTAAGTAACTAGTAAAGTAACACATTACTTTTTAATAACTAGAAAATAACTAAGGTACTTTTTCAAATAAGTAACGCCAGTTACTTTCTTTCCCCATTTATTGATTGAAAGCTCTCCTGCCCCCATGTTGAGAGAAATCAGGAGTTCTAGAATAAATGTGAACATGCATAATTCACCTCACTCACAAAAAGTATTGCTTAAAATGAATAAAAATTGTGAAATGCAACTCAGAATGTGACAAACCTGCAATAATTAAATGTTAAATAATACAAATATACTTTATGTATTAAACTCCATTTTATTAACCAGTGTCTTTGCTGCTGACTTTCAATGATCCAACTCAACCATACTAATAAGCAAAAATTGCTTAAGGTAAACTAACATGTGTCCGTCTTTTTTTGCGTTCTACTGTACAGACGTGAATTTACTTTTCCTTCAGTCTGAAGTTTTTGGTGTGAAAGGGCTTTTACATTTTTATATTAAAAACAAACAAGCAAGCCCTGCCCCGATTTAAAAAGTAACACAAAAGTAAGGTAATGCATTACTTTGCCTGAAAAAGTAACTAACGTAATTAGTTACTTTTTTGGGGGGAGTATCGCAATATTGTAATGCATTAAAAGTAACTTTTCCCAAAACTACACATGCAAGTATTTTTAAAATTTTAAATAAATGTACATAATAAGTGCATTGTAGCAAATAATTAATTTAAATTTAGGTACGTAGTAGTTAAGGCCACCTAATATGTGACCCTGGACCACAAAAACCAGTCATAAGGGTCATTTTGTTTTAGAAACTGAGATTTATACGTCATCTGAAAGCTATTTGGCAGAAAAACTAATCTAAAAGTGCAATAAAATCTAAATATTGAGAAAATCACCTTTAAAGTTGTCCAAATGAAGTTCTTATTAATGCATATTACTAATCAAAAATTAAGTTTTGATATATTTACAGTAGGAAATTTTAAAAATATCTTCATGGAACATGATCTTTACTTAATATCCTAATGATTTATGGCATAAAAGAAAAATCGATCATTTTGACCCATACAATGTATTTTTGTCTATTGCTGCAAATATACCTGTGCTACTTAAGACTGGTTTTGTGGTCCAGGGTCACATATAAATTGGGACCCTTTTTTAAATTAATGAACACCTTTTTTCAGCAAGTACACAAAAACTTGTTTAAAAGTGACCAAGGCATTTCTAATGTTACAGACGTCTTCTATTAAAACGGTTTTCTGTTTATCAAAGAATATTAAAATAAGATTTTTGCTAAATCATTAAGCAGCACAAACTGTTATTAACATTGATAATAATCAGAAATATTTATTGAGTAGCAAATCGAAATATTAGAATGATTTCTGAAGAATCGTGTGACACCGAAGACTGGAGTAATGCTGCTGAAAATTCATCTTTGCCATCACAGGAATAAATTACATTTTGAAATATTTAAATAGAAAACAGCTATTTTAAATTATAATGGTATTTTATAATATTGTTGTTTTACTGTATTGATCAGATAAATGCAGCTTTGGTGAGCATAAGAAACTTCTTTCAAAAACACAAAAACATGTCGGTGCCGATAGCCTCGTGCATGGGCAATGCGTCATATGTAACGCCGTTGCGCATTGGGCGTCCTAAGTTCGAGTCTTGGCTCGTGGACCTTTCCTGATCCCGTTTCCCCCTCTCTCTTACTTTACTTCATATCCACTTACTGTCCCATCAAAATAAAGGCATAAAATGTCTTTAAAATTAAAAAAAACATGAACAACAGTGTACCATTTTTGCTCATTCAACGGTGTGTCTTTATGGCTGTCAATTAATTTAAAATGTTGAACGTTGCACAATATGCTAATTAATTAATCTCTACCAATATTTGCTGGCTGAGAAAAAAAATCCAATGAAAATAATGAAAGAAATTTGCATTATTGTAGAAGACAAGTAAAACACTGAATGACATAACAACAAGTGGCTTTAAAGTCATTATATATTCTTTCCACGTCATTACATAACTTAAGTTCACAGCAACTCACTTGTTTAATTGTTTGATTATGCATACAGGCAGACTGTTGTGCCATGTCTCGCTCCATCACCGCTGTGAGCAAAAGAAAAAGAAACAACTAATACAAAAAACAAACGGGTATTTAAAAAAGAAATGGTACAGCACTAGAGGGAATTAAAGATCACAAACATTTGAATAACACTGTGCAAACAGAACTGGTTCAACTGAGTTTTGACATTTTGGAAAGATACTGAGGAACGATATGCCTGAATTTTAGGGCAGTGATGCTTTAGTTCCTATACTGCCCATGGAGGACAATGGAAGCATTATGGGCTGCAGAGTTCAGGACAAATTAACTATTTGCACTGTATAATGAGTAAGGGAGTTACAGTAGGTGTGAGGTCAAAAGCATGCTTAACAATTTCGGTTACTTTAAAAGCATAAGTGAAGGACAAATAAAGGTTTGGTGGTGCAGATGAGAAGATTTGATATGGGCTTTTAGTCAAAAATCACACCCAGGTTGCATACAGCGTGTGAAGGCGTCACCAGAACATCACAGAAAACAGATTTGAGTCCAACTAGCAGAATTTGGAGTTGTGTCATTGTTTAATTTAAAAGAAATGGAAGCCATCCACACATTTGGATGCTGATGTGGTATCACACATTACTTCAGTGATTGTAGTATGTGCTATTGATCGAGCTCACGGGAGTTTTCACAGAAAGAGATGCACCCAAACCCAGATTTCACACACACATATGAATCACACTCTCACTTTTTACAAACAAACATGCATAATGACGACGAGTGAAAACTTGTTGAGCGATCCCAAATGCTCATGAATAGCTTGTGTGTGTGTGATTCAGCAGCTGTGTGTTGTTGAGGAGTGAAGAGGCAGTGGTCTGTGACTGGGTGGGGAAGAGTACTAGAAGGCGGTGAGAAATGAAAGGTGACACAGATCTGGTGACTCAGCAGCACCGACACACCTCCTAAGCCACACTGACTCACAATCACAATGAGGAATTTGTTTATCTGAAAACCGTTAGATATTAATGCTTCACAGTTCACATCCGTTCATGGCCAAATTTATTGCATTAGTTTAGTTCATTGTTACCGCTAATTACTCGTAATAATTTTACGTGGTGCTATATAGAGAGAGAAATAAACTTTAACTGAAAGAACTCAATGGGATAGTTCACGCAGAAATGAAAATTCTGTCATTAATTACTCATCCACATGTCGTTCCAAACCCGTAAGACCTCCGTTCATTTTCAGAACACAAATTACGATATTTTTAATGAAATCCAAGAGCTTTCTGACCCTACATAGACAGCAACACAACTGTAATTTTTATGAAGCTACGAAACAACTTTTTGTGCACAAAGAAAACAAAATAACGACTTTATTTAGCAATTTCTTCTCTTCTGTGTCAGTCTTTGACCCGTGTTCACAAAAGTACCATGACGCATACGCAGGAGCTGGCATTCTGATGCAGAACACAGGTTTCGACAGAGCAATTTTTTGCCCAGCATTACTTATTTGAACCAGAATATCCAGATGATGAATTAAGAGATAGATGTTCTACGTGAAACGCTGTGCTCCTGTGTCAGCGGCAACACACACATGTGACACGTGTCGAAGACTGACACGGAAGAGAAGAAATTGTTTTCTTTGTGCACAAAAATATTCTTGTAGCTTCATAACATTTCGGTTGAACCACTGATGTCACATGGACTATTTTAAATATCTCCTTACTAACTTTTTGGGTCTTGAACATGTCAGTTGTGTTGCTGTCTATGGAGGGTCAGAAAGCTCTCGGATTTCATCAAAAATATCTTAATTTGTGTTCTGAAGATGAACAAAGGTCTCATGGGTTTGGAATGACATGAGGGTGAGTAATTAATGGCAGAATTTTCATTTTTGGGTGAACTATTTATGTCAGCTAGTTGCCACATAAAATTGATTATCTTCTTTTAGTTTAAACCTGAAGTACTACAATAACCAGGCCCAGTTCTTGACGGGTATAGATAGGTGGGCTGGCAGATATCCTAGGTGGGCATTTTTTTCTTGGGGGGTATTTATACTGTAGATATTGCTATATTGCCTATATTATATATACAATGAAGCCTAGAAAATCTTGCACTTTTACAAAATTTTTTTTTTTTTTTTGGAATAGTAAATTGTTTTCTTCTCTGGGTTATTGTTTCTACACTGGTGATACTTTTTAACTAACCTTATTATTTATACCAAACAAGGCAGTAATCATGTCTACAACAGTTGGAGGACATTTTGAGGAAAACATAAAGACCAGACCACTATGGTAAGAAACTAAAAAAAAGGGAATTTAAATGGATTTAGGGGAATATATTAAAAAAGCAAAAAGAACAGTAGAACAACAATAATAATTTTTGATTTAGTAATCGATCTTAACTGCAAATAATATTTTTATTTTAAAATTTGCACCCATTTAATTTCAGTTGTATTGTTGAAAACACAAAACAGAAAAATTATATTGTCGTCATAAACAATTACATGAATCACGTAAATGACAGACCATTTCTATAGTAACGAATGCAACTTTCATCGCACAAGCTCTTTACTTTCAGTTTTTATTCTTACATTCAGCATTAACAGCAAGCCAAAAGGGGTAAGCTTTCAAACAAACTGTATAGCTTACATCCATTTTAAAAGCTTATTGCCTTGTCCATGCAATGAATGCACATTATTGAATAAGCGGGTTTATTAGAACAATAATTTAACTGCTCAGGTAATTTCATTGGTAGGCTATGATATATATGCGTTGAACTCCCCGTAACTCGCAACCATGATAGCGCACAAAAATTTCTGCCCGTTTTTGCTTGTTGTCAGTCTCTGCTTTTCTGCAACAGACTGAAGCCTCTGTGTGAATTCAGCACACTTTGTATTCAGCTAATAAAAGAAAAATGCTGCAATTTTCTAGTGTTATTTTATTATTGTTGGGGCAGTCTCCAACTACACATCTTAAACTTCTCAAAATACAGTGCGCTTCAGATTGGTTTTACTTTTTCACTGTACAAAAAATGAATGCAATTTTTATCTAATTCTGATTGGGTGGGCAAGACAGTCATTTAAAAGACAAAAACTAATAAAAATGGCAACAACACATAAATACCAAAACTTTACAATTAAAGTAAAGTAAAATATAAATTTCAAAATATTAACAAAAACTATAATAGTTTATCAGTAGTACACATATCTCCCTAAAAATGTCTACGCTGATCTTTGCCATGCAACAAAAGTGCTTGGCAATCACTGCCTGTCAAGTTCATTACAATTTTACTTGCAATTCCAAGCATTTTAACCACAAAATGCAATTATTTTAGACAAACATCTCATGCATGCACTACCAGTCAAACGTTTTTGGACAGTAAGATTTTTTAATGTTTTAGTGCTACAAATTCAGCTTTGAAATCACAGGAATAAATTCCATTTTAAAATATATTCAAATTAACAGCTATTTTAAATAGTAAAAATATTTCGAAATGTTACTGTTTTTGCTGTACTTTAGATCAAATAAATGCAGGCTTGGTGAGCAGAACAGACTTTTACCAAACATCAAAAAATCTTACTGTCAAAAAACATTTGATTGGTAGTGTATATGAGAAACCAATAAGATGTTTAAAAATTGGTGGGTATTTTTTAGTTGTTGGTCATGTCTTATCTCGCCTAGAGCCCCAAATGAGCCAGGACTGCAAAAATAGGTACATGACGATCCTGACTTAAAATGAAGCCAGTATTTTAACAGAACACAGAGCTTCAGCCTCTCAGTTGTTCAAAGTGGGGTTGTTTCTGGTGCCCGCCTCAGACACAAAATGATGTTTTCTTCTCCGCAGCAGGAAGAGGCCTCAGGCCTGTAGGCACCATCCAGCTCCAACTGAGTAAACTACGTAAAAGCCCTAACCACAATCAAAGTACTTCTTTTCAAGTTTGCTTTTACATACTGTAGTAGTTTCACCCGGGTGTAATTGTCAAATTGTTGGCTGTACATATACTTATATAGTGCGCTCATGTGTGCGGGTATATACATACATATTCCTAGAAGCATTATTAATGCTAAGCAAACGTAACCAAGATACACAATCTCTACTGAGCCTCTGCTGGATGGAATAAGGAGAGGGAATGCCAGAATAAATCAAACACCTCGTGATTAAAATGATTCGCAAACATGCCCTGTGGTCTGTTAGACCTCTGCCAAAACTTTATGCGAACAGTGAAAGATTTGCCAGGAGAAACGAAAGATCCTATCAAATATAAGAAACAAGATGAGTAGGGCTGAAGAAATCTGCTTTTGTTAAAGTGAAAAATGAGAGAGGCAGCAGTGGTGAGATAGAAAAGTAGAAAGCGGCAGGAGAAAGATATCGCACAAAAAAAAGTGATGTGCAGGAACAGTACATTATACATGTGATATATGACTGAAGTCCTATAGCGAACACGATACAAATGACACGTTCAGACGTACCCAGCCAGCGGTCTTTAGCCTTGTGGTGTGCTCTACCACTAAATGTATTTTTAGTTAGAGGCAAACAATTTTCTCTGTATTCCCTCCTAGCATGTATGTCAAGGGGGAAAATAGTCTTTTAAAGAAACAGACAAAACATCTTTTATTCAAATCACATTTTGCTTCATGTAGAGACAATCTGTCATCTGCAATGACTATGTTCTGTGATACCTGGACTCTTTCGAGTTATTTCCTGTTTGGCAAGCAAATAGAGAAGGTCTCTGAAGAGTGTCTGGCAGATCAAACGTATAGACGACAAGTTGTCTTTCATAAAAACATTGAGATGAAATCAAATCAGATTAGGAATGTTTTAAAAATGATTATGGCATAGAATGCACAAATTGTTTATAAAAAGAAAGTGTATGAATTTATACAAGGAACAAATTTGTTTGAAAACAGTATTTATCAAACCGCCATTACATGGTTTTCTCTGGGTACAGGCCTTTTACCAATGGCTCAATTGCTCAAAATGGACAAAACAACTTCCTAAGAGCAGTTTAAATGATATGCAATATGAGCAGTCATAAACACACTGGAGAGTAAGAACCGACTGTGTGGTAAAGTCTGTCTATTGCTAATCCAACTTGCCAGCCAAAAACGTTTTCATATCCCAGACAGCAGTGGCCAAATATAAATTCCTTTAGTCAATTTGTAAGACAGATCCTTTACTTAAAAGATGCATTTTCAGTCATTTTAAATAGCAGTATGTTAATTATATTACATAACATAATTGTATATTAGCATCATTTCATAAATGTAAAGCTGCTTTGGAACAATGTGTAATGTGAAAAGCACTATGCAAATAAAATGGAATTGAATAATTTAGGGGGAGAAAAAATTGGCTTGACGAAGAAAGATCAGCTTTTATGCATAAGTTAGAAATTAGTGTATCTACCAGTCAAAAGTTTTTGAACAGTAAGATTTTTAATGTTTTTAAAGAAGTCTCTTCTGCTTACCAAGCCTGCATTTATTTTATTCAAAGTACAGCAAAAACAGTACATTTTAAAACGTTTTTACTATTTAAAATAACTTATCTATTTATATATTTTATATATTATATATATTTTAAAATGTTATTTATTCCTGTGATTTCAAAGCTGAATTTTTAGCATCATTATTTCAGTCACATGATCCTTCAGAAATCATTCTAATATTCTGATTTGCTGCTCAAAAAAATATTATTATTGTTAAAAACAGCTGAGTAGAATTTTTTTTACTCAGCTGTTTTTTAACATAATAATAATAATAACACGTGTTTTTTGAGCAGCAAATCAGAATATTACTAATTATTAATAATCACAGGAATAAATAACATTTTAAAATATATTAAAATAGATAACAGTTATTTTAAATAGTAAAAACATTTCAAAATGTACAGTTTTGCTGTATTTTGGATCAAATAAATGCAGGTTTGGTGAGCAGAAGAGACTTCTTTTAAAACATTAAAAATCTTTTAAAGAAACTTTTGGCTGGTAGTGTACACTAATTTGTAACTTATGCTTTTTTTATCAAGCCAACTTTTAATTTTTTCCCCAAATTATTAAATTCCATTTTATTCGCATAGTGATTTTCACAATACAAATTGTTCCAAAGCAGCTTTACATTTATGAAATTATGGTAATATACAATTATGTTATGTAATTTTTTTTGATGAATAGAAAGTTGAGAAGAACAGCATTCATCTGAAATAGATCTCTTTTGCAACATTATAAATGCCTTTATCATCACTTTTGATCAATTTAAAGCATCCTTGATAAATAAAAAAAATTATAATGACTCCAAGCTTTTTAAATACAGAACTAGTATAGTGTATAATGTTACAAAAGCTTTTTATTTTTAGATAAATAATGATATTTGGGCCTTTCTATTCATCTAAGAATCCTGAAAAAAAATTACTTGACTGTTTTCAACATAATAATAACAATATTTAATGTTTTTTGAGCAGCAAATCAGAATATTAGAATGATTTCTGAAGAAGCATGTGACTGAAGTAATGATGCTAAAAATTCTGCTTTGAAATCACAAGACTAAATTTGACAATATATTTAAATAGAAAATGTTATTTTAAATAGTACTTTGAATCAAATGAATGCAGGCTGGGTGAGCAGAAAAGACATCTTTAAAAAAAAAAAGAAAAAAACATACTGTTCAAAAACTTTTGACTGGTAGTGTAACTTGACAACTTATGTACAAACATAAAGAAGCTCAATAAAAAAACATGATGCCTGCAGGTAAAAGTTTCAGAAAGTTAGCATACATTAAGTTTTCTGTGAAATTGTGATTAAAAGATTGATAAAGGTCAAGTATCTTGGTCATTTTATGACCACAACAGTGCCATAGGTCAAGATAAATGACTTTTTAATGTCGCTTTGCTAAATTATCTGCATGTAAATATTAATTATAATTGCAATCATTATAAACCCTATCGTTGGAACCACAGACATTCTGACATCCCTTGGATTTGCTGAGACATGCATAAATATTTATTTCAGAATCAGCACATTTAAAAGACAGGTGCGTTACATTAAATTAATGCGAGTCAGATGAGACTAAGAATGTTGTTCTGTCTGCTGAGAAGTGTCTGTTTTGATTTGGACATTATTTTATTGTATGCATTTTAATTTCTGTTTTTAAAAAATCATTTAGTCATGATCCTTTACTTTTAAATAGTTAACAAATATGTTTACTCCATTGCAATAAATGATTGCTGTACTGAACACCAAACAGTGTACATTTTCACAGGTTGAATCCGTGCCAGAAAGGTTTAACTGGCTAAGACATTTTACAAATATACTATAGCAAACACTATGTTTATCCTATCCACAAGGATTGAACCAAGTATAAATCAAATTTTCTTGTTAAAACCATGCTCTTCCACATTTGGCACAGAATTACTGTTTCATCTAGTTCACCCAGCATACACAACTGACAGCTCATCAGTTAAATAAAGGGGCAGTTTACCCTTCCCAACATCATATTTAATAAGTCTAGCCGAGTTGTAAACAATATTTCCTGAAAATATAAATATAAAATGCCTCTCGAGGAAGTACAGCAAGCACTCTCAGTTTTGCTAGACACAGAGTCCATTTTTGTATGCATTTGTGAGCTACAGGCCACAGGATAATTGAGTGTTTACTTCTGATGACACTGAGTGTTATCATGAACATAATCAGCTAGACTGTTTTAAAAACCTTTTTGGTTCATAGCATTTCACAAATGTGTTTTATTTACACATCTGTAGTAAATAGCATTTTATTCAATCTTTAGATAGATTTACTCTCATACACTTAACGTTAGCATGACCTAATTAACATTTCATAAGAACAAATAATAATTTATGTTAAAAAAAACCTGTGAATGTTATTTAACAATCCAGTATTAATGAAGCTATGTGTTTGCTGGGTTCTTGCTCCACCAGAGCTGTCTAGTGAAAGTGTTGATTAATTTTTGGCAAATGTGGTGGTAGACTGTAACCAATTACCAAACTGAAAGGCAGGATTCAACCTTAAATAACCCTAAGAAACAAAACACACTTTTGCTTGAGCGGACTGGATTAGTGAATTAACCACTGCCTTGACCCACTTGTGCTGAATGCTCTTTGAATGAGTACATCAGGGGAGTTGACATCTTTGTTGCAGGAAGATAAAGAGGGGCATCAGTGCCCAAATTTAGCCCATTGTGGGCCAGGCCAGCTAGACTGCTAGAAATTGATGATGCTAAATGGACTAAATGAGAGTTCCAGACCGCACAGCACATCTACTGCACACAGGTGCAGAGAAAGGACAACTAACCTTTTTTATTGTGTACAAATTTATAATCTCTCAGCTTTTCATTTATATTTAAAGTCGGTGTAAAGCAATATGTGACCCTGGACCACAAAACCAGTCATAAGGTTAAATTTTACAAAACTGAGATGTATACATCATATGAAAGCTTAATAAATAAGCTTTCTATTGATGTATGGTTTGTTAGGATAGGACAATATTTGGCCGAGATACATCTATTTGAAAATCTGAGGGTGCAAAAAAATCTAAATACTGAGAAAATCACATTTAAAGTTGTCCAAATTAAATTCTTAACAATGCATATAACTAATCAAAAATTACATTTTGATATATTTACAGTAGGTATTTTATAAAAAAAAATCTTCATGGAACATGATCTTTACATAATTTCCTAATGATTTTTGGCATAAAAGAAAAATCAATCATTTTGACCCATACAAAGTATTTTTGGCTATTGCTACAAATATACCCCAGCGGCTTAAAGGAGAAGTCCGGTGTGATATTGACCTAAAGTGTGTTGAATCATGATACCGAGTGTGAACGTACCTTGCATATCTCATCTCGTCTTATCCACTGCAGTCCGAAATCTGGGGTCAGTTAGCCGATGCTCACAACAGGTTGTCAATGAGAGTCAATAGGACATCGAAGTAGCCATGTAAATAAATCACTGTTTTATGCCATTTACGAGGCACAAAGTAGCTCCACACTTCATTGGTAGACTTCCAAGGGCCCTGACATTTAAAACGAGACATTGAGAACTCAGAAAAAGCACCGGTAGTTTATTTACGAGAAGATTTATACAGACAGTAACTGCAAGAAGTTTACCGGTCGCCGCCATCTTGAATTTAGTCACGATAAGTCGAATGTCGAGCAGGAAGGAACTTAACAGGTTTTCAACTTATTAGCTTGTAGTTTCCTTCCTGCTCGACTCTCGACTTATCGTGACTAAATTCAAGGACTTTAAAGCACTTTACAGCTTTTCAATCACTAATGTATATATGCTTTTTTCCTTAGCAGTCATTTCTCAGTGTCATATGATCTTTCTGAAATCACTCTAACTTGCTTATTTGCTGCTTAAGAAACATTTTGTATTATTATCAATGTTGACAGCTGCTTAATATTTTTGGTGGAACCATGATACATTTTTAGAGGATTCTTTGATTAATATAAAGTGCACTTCACTGTCACATATGTGACCCTGGACCACAAAACCAGTCTTAAGTAGCATGGGTACATTTGTAACAATAGCCAAAAATACGTTGTATGGGTCAAAATTATAGATGTTTCTTTAATGCCAAAAATCATTGGGATAATAAGTAAAGATCATGTTCCACGAAGATATTCTGTAATGTGGGTGATTTTCTCAATATTTTTTTTTTTTTGCACCCTCAGATTCCAGATTTTTTTAAATAGTTGTCAAATATTGTCATATCCTAACAAACCATACATCAGAGGAAAGCTTGTTTATTTAGGGTTGATGGTCAAAAAAAGTTTTTGACCTTTATGACTGGTTTTGTGCTCCAGGGTCACATTTGATCAATTTACTGTGTCCTTAAATAAAAGTATTATAAAAATATTCTTACTCAGTGGTAAATGTTTTTTCTTCAGTTTAATTTTCTATTTATTCATTATTTTTATTAAATGCTGAACATATTAGTTGCACTTATTAAATATATATCTTTACATTTGATACTTTTCTATTTTTTGTTTTCAGCCAGGGCTCCCAGAAGATACTCCAGGACGTCAGTGGAGAAGACAAAACATACACTTAACACTTAATGTTTTTGAACAGTAAAGTTTTTTATGTTTTTTAAAGAAGTCGCTTGTGCTCACCAAGATTGCATTTATTTGATCCAAAGTACAGCAAAAACAGTAAGATTTCGAAATATTTTTACTATTTAAAATAACTGCTTTCTATGTGAATATAATTTAAAACGTAATTTATTCCTATGATCAAAGCTGAATTTTCAGCATCACTCCAGTCTTCAGTGTCAAAAGATCCTTCAGAAATCATTCTAATATGCTGATTTGCTGTTCAAGAAACATTTGTATTATTATTATAAATATTTAAAACAGTTGAGTATATTTTTTAAGGATTCTTTTATGAACAGAAAGATCCAAAGATCAGCATTCATCTGAAATAAAAAGCTGTCAGAACATTATACACTACCATTCAAAAGCTTTTTTTTTTTTTGGAAAAGAAATTATAGAAATCAATACCTTTATTTATCAAGGATGCTTTAAATTAATCAAAAGTGATGATAAAGACATTTCTAATGTTACAAAAGATTTCTATTTCAGATAAATGTTGTTCTTCTGAACTTTCTATTCATCAAAAAAACCTAAAAATTCTACTCAGCTGTTTTCAACATAATAATAATAATAATAATAAATGTTTTTTGAGCAGCAAATCCGAATATTAGAATGGTTTCTGAAGGATCATGTGACTGGAGTAATAATTCTAAAAAATCAGGTTTGTAATCACAGTAAATTATGTTTTAAAATATACTCAAATAGAAAACTTAAAATATTTCCAAATGTTACTGTTTTTGCTGTACTTTGGATACAATAAATGCAGGCTTGGTAAGCAGAAGAGACTTCTTTTTTTTTTTTTACATCAAAAATCTGGTAACACTTTACAATAAGGTTCTTTAGTTAACATTAGTTAACCACATTAGTTAACATGAACTAATAGTGAACTGCACTTATACAGCATTTATTAATCTTTGTTAATGTTTATTTCAACATTTACTAATGCATTATTAAAATCTTGTTAACATTAGTTAATGCAGTGTGAACTAACATGAACAAACAATGAACAACTGTATTTCGGTTAACTAACGTTAATAAAGATTAGTAAATACAGTAACAAATGTATTGCTCATGGTTAGTTCATGTTAGTTAATACATTAACTAATGTTTAACTAATGAACCTTATTGTAAAGTGTTACCAAAAATCTTACTGTTCAAAAACTTTTGACTGGCAGTGAAGAGAGATACAGAATATTACTTACTACATTCTAACTATTACCTCAATTATAACTAATTATTTTTTACACATTATTAATACAGTAATATTAGTTAATGTTCTTAATAAAAGATATTTAAAAGCCAAGCTCCTGTATAGCTTAAAAATGAAAATTCTGTCGTCATTTACTCAGCTTCATGTCTTTCCAAAACTGTATGACATTTTCTGTCTTCTGCAGATCACAACTGAAGACATTTTGAAGAAAGTTTTTTGTCAGTGAGGTCCAAAACAACACTGGACTTCACTTAAATTCATGAGACAAAAAAAATGCTCCACAGAAGAAAGTAAGTCGTACAGGTCTAAAACAAAAACAAATGCTAAGAGAATGTTAATTTTTTTTTGGCTGAACTATCCCTTTAATAGAGACAGAGGATGTTTTTGATGAAGAGGGTGTCTTAATATAGCCAGGTATTCTCAGCATCTCTCACCCCTCTCCAAGAGCCCAGCGATGTGACCCACAGGATTAACAAGTCAGTGTTTATGACAGAGGCCACGGAGGAGACCCCCCCCCCCCCCCCCAACACACACACACATTATCCTGAGGCCCGATGCTTGTGTGAAACTCAACCCATGACTCTCTAATGGAAGTTAACATCAGCATTCTAAGTGGACATGTGCTATCAGATGCCAACATTGTGATGACCTTAATTAGCAGTTAGTTAATGTGCAATTTTAAACCGGATAGGTTTTGTAATAGATGCGAAATAAAGCCTAATGAATACATCAGCTGTTATGCAGTCAGTTTACTTCTATTTAAAGTTCCTCAGCGGAGTAATTTTCTAAATACGTGACGGACACACCGTTAAGGTGTGAGTTTCCCGACGCTAATATAAGACACAGATGAGCGGCTGCTTCTGCCAGGGCAAGACAAGACATACAGTAGAAATGCACAAATGGCTTGATAAAGGAGCGGGTACATTCTTATGCCATGCCCTGCTCCCGCAGACCACGACGTTTTCTGACAATCCATCACCGACGTGCGAGCCAAGGGCTAAATGAAAACCAAATATGCCATACCTGCAGAAAGCTGAGCCAGCTAACACATGGGTGTCAGTTTGCTCATGTCGTGTAGGAGCATTTTATGAGGTGATGTTAATGGGATACAGAAAGGAGGTCCTTCTTCTGCACACTTCATCTCGGGGTATGTCATCCGTCAGGCCCCCTGAACCTGCGCTGGGGTCAGAAACAGGAGAACCAGATAGATTATCCAGACTAAATACAAGTTGTTCACACACTGAGACGCAGAATGCACTTTAAAGGTCACACATCCTGTGGATTCATGTGCTGGATAATATACAAGCACATACCAGATGTTAATTTGTACTCTGAAATGTTTCCTTTTACTTTCTCGCTTGTGCCTTCGTGATGTTAAAGATAATAATAGAAGTATTTCTGGTATTCATTTTAACTCCAGCCCTCACACCCACATGAGGACAACAAGTCACATGCTCGCTCATTTCCACCAGAAGCAACAAGTCAAACAGTCAGGATATCAACTTCCAGTATAAACTCACTGTGGATCTGAATCAGTCTCATAAATTTCAATAAAAGTGAATCTTTGATGCTGCATCCTTCATTCTGTCTTCTTTTTTACAGATACAACTGGCTCACTGACTGTAATCGCCCTGTGCTTAGATAAATCGTCACTTCCTTTCATCCTATGCTGATCGTATATCATGATGAATTTGTAACGGACATCATTTTAATCCACAGAAGCATATTTCAAATGTGAGATTGCCCAGAAACATGTTTTCATTCATGGCAGGAATTTGAAAACCTTTTAATGTCAAAGACCTCCAAGTATGATACTATTGATACTATTTTCCTAAAATATTACAAAAGCTATGCACCTTATTCTTCAGGGCAGTTAGCCATTTTGTATGCAAGACATTTCCAGTTTATTAGCTGCAGTAAATGGTAAAACAGTTTGCACTACAAACCAGCATGTTCACAATTATGATAACACATTAAAATAATATGTTAAGACACACCAGTTTGCAATATCTAGTAGCTGTTTTGTACAGCTAAAAATTACTGGATGAGGATGAGACCAGAAGCCAGAAGCATTCAATTTACAAATGGCTGCGCCCACCTCTTACTGGAAAATTAATGTGGATACAATACTGGGCGATATACACTGTTTGTTGCTGTTTTATATAAGCTCCACCTGCTGGCAGAGAGTGAATTTTCATCTCATTCAGCCCATCTGCTGTTTTTGTTTGGTGTAGATGTTTTATGTAGCATAATTTCACAGACATAAGCCAGGGATAAGAGAATGTATAGAAATCAACACGTTTATTTAGCAAGGATGCTTTAAATTGATCAAAAGTGATGATGAAGACCATTTATAATGTTATAAAAGATTTCTATTTTAGATCAATGCTGTTAATCTGAACTTTCTATTCATCAAAGAAACCTGAAAAAAGTCTACTCAGCTGTTTTCAACATAATAATAATAATAAATGTTTTTTGAGCAGCAAATCAGAATATTAGAATGATTCTGAAGGATCATGTGACTGGTAATGATACTAAAAAATCTACAGGAAAAATCAGACAAGATTTTTAAAGTTTTTGTGCTAAAAATTTGAAATCACAGGAATAAATTTTAAAATATATTAAAATAAAATAAAAAATCTTACTGTTCAAATACTTTTGACTGGTAGTGTATATGTAGCATATTTGTGATTAAGCCGTTTCATGCAGTCTGACTTACATAAAGGAAGAGTGAGGGGGAAAAAACGTGATAAACCGTAAAACAACCAAAATCCTAACAAAAAGTGATCAAAAGTGACATTCGGTCAAACCCAACAGTAGTGTGGAGTCAGTAAGTGTTTTTTAAACAGCAAATCAGCATACTTGATTGATTTGTGAAGTATCATGTGACAATGAAGAGTGGAGCAATGGCTGCTGAAAATTACACTTTGCCATCACAGGAATAAATTACATTTATTACAAAATATTTTCAAAAACAAAAAAGTTATTTTAAACTGTTTTGACTTTTCACTGTTATGCTGATGATACCCTGGGCAACTTTTTAAGCAATGTTGCCAGGCAACTTTGGCAAATGTTGCCGTCAGCGGGCAGCCAGGTGAGATACAGGGCCCACGACTGATCTAAATTATTCAGATTTTCAAAGTTGCCTGATTAAATTGCTCAAAAAGTTGCCCCGTGTATCATCAGCCTTATTGCTATTTTCAGTTAAAGAAATATAGCCTTGGTGAGCAAAAGAGATTGCTAAAAAAAACCTTATGTCCTCACACCATTTAATGGCACAGTGTTATGTTTTCATGTAGACAAACCCATTAGTAGGCCTACTATGTAAAAATCACTGCATGCAAGCTCCAAAAAATAAATAAAAAGGTTAATATTTACTTGGTATTGAGTATTTTTGTCCACTAATGTTAGAGTAATGCAGGATCTAAAAAACCAGGGCTGTCACAGAATAAAATAATACAATTTCTCTTTAGAAATCAGAATGAAAACGTATAATGTTGACATGATCAAACTGATCTTTTTTTAATTTCTATGTGCACACCCCGATTCCTGGGAGTCACCGGATGCCAAAACCTGAGGCCTATTAGATTACTTTTTATAGATTAATTAATTCTTAATCCACTTATTGACATATAAATTTTCCATTAAAAAAACCTACAGGCCTATAGTGTTTTCATGACAAGTCATCAATCAACAATGCCACTGAACTGAACGATTTTGAATTTTGCCGATTATTACTGCTGAAAAAGGTCAATTATAATCATGTTTTGGGCTGTACTAATCGGTCGGACCAGGAAAAACATTTGGACTGCCAAAAGTTGTTACAAATCAAGGAGATGAGTGTAAAAAAAACCCTGAGGAACAAAAGGCATTTGTGGTTGGCCAAACTGAACCAGGATTTCCAGGGCAAGATTCTTGACAACATTCGCGTTTGTTCTTATCATTTCCAGTCAGGTGAAATATTAGGCTAATATCTTAATTAATACTGCTTCTACGTATCTTTACCACCTATTAACTTTAATTTGTTAAACTATTGCGCCCTTTCCTGCTTACTAAGTCCTTCTCTATATGATAGCAGCTTCCACACATTTGTTTCCCATGGTTTAGACAGCCTAAATTAGCACAACAACATATTCAGTAGTCCATTAACCGTGCAATCCATGCTGTTGTTTACATTAGAGTATCTCCAATATGTCCATGCATTCTGGTAACTGACCAAACTGTAACGTAAGTGCAAACCCTCTGTACTTGCCTTATGTGGATAAATGATTTTTTCCTAGATGCACATCTAAAAGTTATATAACTTTGCCTTAACAAGTCATGTGACAGTATTATCAATGTATAGCATCTCACATCTTGCTCTAATCATTCTGAAACACAGCCCAAAGCCTGTAAAAATGATCACACTGCATGGAAACACTTCAAATGATCACAATTATGTTTGCAATATTCTGATTTAATTTGAGTTTTGGAATAACTATAAACACAGTGTTTGGTGAACAGTAGGCCAAGAGCTGGAGTCGGTCTGTCAGTCACTAAGCCACAGGGAGACAAGGGGGAAAGCGCAGGGGCGGCGGGTCGACACACCCTGGATCAGCGGCCCTGCATTACTCACGGGAACACGGAGAGGCTCTGCTGTGCTTTTCAACCTCTGTTCTCCAATCAGGGAGGAGAAACGGGCCCGGCCTGAACCAACAGCTGACAAACACACGTACACAGATACACAATAACACACAGATGCAGAGAGAGACGTATTGCTTTAACACAAACACAGACGCACGTGCGCTCCAGCCATCAACAGCAGCACACGCTGTAAAAATGCCAAGTCCTCTGTTTCACAGGCGTAGCATTTGAAAAAGATATTATTAAATGATCAGAATGAATAAAAACAAGCAGTTCTAATAACAAGACCTGATCAGCATTGAATATCCACGTTTAAAAAACATTAGACGTTTTAATTTAGACCGTTTCCTTTCTTTTGTGCAGCACTTGTCTACATTGGGCCCGAGAGGAGCATTTCTACAGGCCACCATGCATTAATGAAGCCATCTTGGCCCTGCTTTAAAGAGAGACCATTAATACATTGTTAAGATTACATTCCAGGGATAATTTAAGGAGGACTGCGAGACTGCGGTCTGGAGGAAAGGTTTCATGGATGGAGGAGTCATATAGGGAGAGGGCCAGGTCTCTCCAAAAACATTTCAGAGAGCAATAGGCATCTGGGTAAGCAGTACAAAGGCCATGAGGAGTATAATGACGCCAGTGAAACTGGTAAAAATGATCCAAAATGAGGTTGAAAAGTCCACTAGTGTTCAATGTACAGTGTACAATATACTAATTATTGTTTCAGCATAACAAGTAACTGGTTTGTCCTCTTTTATCTTAAAGTTGCAATGAAACGGAAGTTATAGGGCAGGGATTTGGTTCTATCAGATTAGCTGTAGGCAGATCAGGTGAATGTTAGCTTGTATTTGATTGTAGGAAAAGGGCTGGTTTAAGTCGAGAACACCTGCATATGTCATTGGAGAGAATTAATTTTGCCAGAAGATCAAGGCAGGAAATTTTGATTAAAAATGTCATTGCATGCACTTAGAAAACAGGAATTTCCATTTCATCCTGACTTTAATGACAGCAGCACTCCAGCTGCACGAACTCCACAAGTTTGTGAAAAACCTCATAATTATGTTTTCCAGCAAGATTCAAACAGCTTGAGCTTCAAAGGGAAAACATCTGACCATCTTATATGCTTCAGAATTGAACCAGTAATTTAGATAATCATTATATTGACATATTTAATGCATACTTAAATATTTCTTTTTTATTCACATCCTATTTTTTTTTTTTCAAAATACTAAAACTTTCTATTTTTTTTTTATATATATATTTCAAATCCAAGTTTTTCTGGTCTTAGACTTTGTGAAAATGTTCTATTTATTTTCTATTATAGCATTTATTAATATTTTAAAGTAGCTTTTTATTTTATTTTATTACGTTTTCATTTATTTTATTTCAGTTTTAGTCATTCTGATTATTTTAGTTATTTAAGGCAGCATTTCTATTTCCTGATTATTTGCTCACCTCATGTCATCCAAGATGTTCATGTCTTTTTTCTATAGTCAAAAATAATTGTTTTTGAGGAAAACATTAAAGGATTGTTCTCCATATAGCGTCCAAACTGCAGTTTCAATGCAACTTCAAAGAGCTCTACACAATCCCAGCCAAGAAATAAGGGTCTTATCTAATGAAACTATCTGTCATTTTCTAAAAAAAAAAAAAAAAACACAACTGTATATACTCTTTAACCACAAATGCTTATCTTGCACTAGCTCTGCAATGCGAGTGCGCATCTTCACACATTACGAAATCATGTTGGAAAAAGTCTTGCATGGTTAGTTCCTCATCTGTGTACTTTGGCTCAAAAAGGTAGGGTAGGGTCATAAGCTTCATCTCATTTTCTCCTCCAACTTCGAAATTGTCTGGCATCGTTGTTTTACCTTTTTTTGTAAAGGGCGTTTGACTTTCTTTGCACATTTGCTTTGTAAACACCGGGTCAGTACTTTCAACTACGTCACATGTGCGTGATTATGTAATGCATGAGGTCGAGCTAGTGCAAGACGAGCGTTTATAGTTAAAAAGTATATACTTTGTGTGTGTTTTTTTAGAAAATGACTGATCGTTCCACTAGATAAAACTCTTATTCCTTGGCTGGGAACAGAGCCCTTTGAAGCTGCATTGAAACTGCAATTTGGATCGTGTTCCTGTTAACTCCCATTGAAGTCCACTATATGGAGAAAAAGAGAATGTTTTTCTTAAGAACCTTAATTTCTTTTCGACTGAAAAAAAAGACATGAACATCTTGGATGACAAAGGGGTGAGTAAATTATCAGGAAAGTTATTTTATTTTATTTTTTTGGCATTATTTTAATTAACGAAAATGATTTTCGTAGTTTTACTTAACAATAACAACACTGCTTTACTCTTTTGTACAAACTAAAACACATGCTGATGCTGTCCTGATGGTGGGACGTGCACAAGCATGAGGGAGAGAGAACGCAAACATATACACACCCTCACACTCAGTTTCACCCTTTTAGAGGGGATTACGATGTATATTCTAATTATTTACATCCTCATCTAGTGTATATTACAGGATGGAGAATAGGCTGATTCATAGCGACAAGATGTGTTGAGAGGTCAGGCCTGAGGCACGGAGCTCCGGTATAAATCAGCAGGGCTTTCAGCAACAAAAGACAAAAACTAATCATGCTTCCATATGTGATAGAGATAAATCACATCTCTAATAAATCGAGTTAAACATACAGGAAGTTCTCCTGAAAGCAAACGGCTGTTGACTGCCTGCCAAGATGTCTTACAAATAAAAATATATACGTGATTATACAACGGTTTAATAACATAAGTTTACATTAAGTAACTCACATTTTAGACGCAATACTGTGTTAAAATACTTCCAAACGAAGTCAAAGCAGATTCAACTTGCTCGACGCGTCACGGCAAAACACGGCGTTACTGAATGAATCAGTGTTTGAAGGAATCGATTCACTGAACTGACGTTGGCGGACACGCGCAGACGTAAAGACAATAGCAAAATGTTTTTTAATTTTAATTTTCATAAATAAGTGATACAATTGAAAACGATATTTAAAATAACATAAAACATTATCATGATGAATTCTAGGGGTGATTAATGCTGGGCTGCATGTTTGAATCACTGCTATGCTCAGAACAATTCGGATGTTTCTGATGTTGCTGAATTATATAGACGGTTTCATCGGGCGCACGCGCCTGGACCTAAGTTAACTTCCGGTCTGTGTTTGTTTGTTTATCTGTCTGGTTCGTGTCGCGTAATGAATGAGTAATGAAGTTGGTCTCAGGTTATTGTGCTGTGGTATGTGTTTCCCAAACATTTATTTATTTGTGGCGACCTGCCACGATATAAAAACCGACTGATTTTCAAATAGACTTCGTTGAATAAACGTAATGCACGTTTAAAAATCAAACCGAGGCGTGAGTGTTTTTATATCACTGTATTTCTGAAGAAAGACTGTCTTTAGAAAATGTCATTTTCATTTCATCCTGCATAAGGCAGCGTTTTTAAATTAAGAGCTGCTTTGTCTATAGCCATTACCGGGGAAACCTCGTTTCTCGTGCTTAAAGCACCTCCTGCTGGCAGAGGATGAGTTTGCATTTTTAATAAATCAGTCTAATTTACGCAGCCAACATATTTCGCTTGTTATTAAAAAAATAATCTACTCTAGAAGGATTTAGCTGTTGTTATTGATTCTATTTGGATGTCTACCGGAAGATAAGTTTGGGCCACAAAAGCGCGCATGCGCAGTAACGTTTGTTTATGTTGTTGCCGTTGAAACCGTCGTGACCGTGGACCACAAAACCAGTCATAAGGTTAAAATTTTACAAACCTGAGATGTATACATCATATGAAAGATCAATAAATAAGCTTTCTATTGATATATGGTTTGTTAGGATAGGACAATATTTGGCCGAGATACATCTATTTGAAAATCTGGAATCTGAGGGTGCAAAAAAATCAAAATACTGAGAAAATCACCTTTAAAGTTCTCCAAATTAAGTTCTTAACAATGCATATTACTAATCAAAAATTACATTTTGATATATTTATAGTAGGAATTTTACATAAAATCTTCATGGAACATGATCTTTACTTAATTTCCTAATGATTTTTGGCATAAAAGAAAAATCAATCATTTTGACCCATACAATGTTGTTTAAAGGCTGTGAATGTAATTAAAGTAGTATCTCAGTAGCAATATAAGAAACTGGATGTATTACATCTGGTGGTTGCACACAGACAAAGAACTGGTGTGGTAAATCCGTAGCCTAGCCAGTAGCAGACAATGGCCTTAAATCATGATGATGAAACACTCAGGCAATGCAAAGCTCAGAGCCAATGTTAACATTGGACTTATGTAGTTAAGCCTGTGTCTGCAGGTTTCACTGTCAGACAAATACCCATATAACCCTGACCCAAAACTCCCGTCTATAGTTATAAGGGAGCTTAATGAGACCTTCTCCCACTCACAGTAACAGATGCACAAATGCCAGAACCTACAGAACAAATTTTAAGATAGATAATACGCAGTAGACATTTTTGCCAGTGTCTCAAAATAGCATCATTAGCGCATAGCGGTCATGTGGTTTTAAAATCCACGCTAAATGTCTTGGACGTCTATAGTATGATGAAGGCGGAGGCTTCGCACCTTCCCAACAATCCACTCTTCAACCTGTCATATGGCCAACATAGGAGACATAGAGGAAGAGATGTTTACCCGATGATGTCCTGGAAAACATCTGTTCTCTGCTGACCAGAAGATACAACAAGAGCTCTTGAACCCAGACAGGAGGATGGGCTGGGTGTGGGAGCGTACAATAAAGATGACAAGAACATCAGGTCTGACTCATTTCCTCATATTCATGAGGAATACCAACAACACCACTAAGTGAAATGTCCTATTGTGTCATAGAATGAAAACTGTCATGGAACAGTGGCATCATAGAGCTGCAGCTTTCCCAATGGGACACAGGTTTCACAGGCCTGCATCATGTCTCAATCCCATTCCAACTTTCTGTCCAATATATTTCTTGTGCAATAAAAAAAGACAACCCTGTCCCATCATGCATGTGTTTTCTACAAATGTATTGAGGGAGGTTGTCACCTCCCTTGTTGAAAAAAAAAAAAGACAAAAACCATAACCTTTCCTTTATATTAATAACGTTCAGAGCTGGATAGATTTTTGCAAATTAGTGGTCAAATGCTGTGTCTCCACCTGACTAATGAATGATCCTTGTGTGTATGTTGAAAAAACAGGAAGACTTTCTAAATGTTTATAAGCAGCAGGTTATTTTAGAAAGGAAAAAGATGAAAAAGACTATTGTCTGATAACGAGTATTTTAATCTAATTACAAGTACTTAATTTTTGGATTCTGATTATGTAATCCAGATAACGTAATAATTTTCTACCCAACTCTGATAATGTTGTGTAAAACAAATTAAATATAAAAAATTCTCTACATATGATAATTTACAAACAAAGCAAAGGCTCAAGCAAGTTTTTGTAATTGTTTGCGCAAAACGGTTCAAGCCCAAATTTTGACGTTCTGTAAAAACAAAACAACATTAAGTTATATTTCCTCATGACTGTGAGGGACAGATAGACAATACTGACTCACATTATTGAGTTATCACTGCAAAAAAAAAAACACACATCTTGAAAGTCCAAAAGCATTCACTGTGTGATGAAGCATTTTAGAATGTAGTTAGGAGTTTGTTTTTTATAGCTATTACACAAGCAAAAGTGTTTTCCTGATTATCAGCAGTTTTGAACGAATCGTTTGACTAAATGATTCAGTGAATCATTTATTAAAACAGACTTTCTGCCACCTACTGGCATTTTTAGAGTCATATTTATTTATCCATGACAGGCTTGAAGAATTAGCTCACTTCCAGAATAAAAAATTGCTGAATTTACTCACCCCCATGTCATCAGAGACGTTCATGTCTTTCTTTCTTCAGTCTAAAAGAAAGAATTTAAGGAAAACATTCTAGGATTTTTCTCCATATAGTGGAGTTCAATGGTGACCAACATGTTGAAGGTCCAAATTGCAGTTTCAATGTAGCTTGAAAGGGCTACACAATGCCACCCGAAGAATAAGGGTTTTATCTAGTAAAACGATTGTTTTTTTTAAATCACATTTATTTGCGTAATCACGTTGGTTCTTCAACTGTGTTCAAAAAGGTAAAATAGGGCAAAAAACTCCATCTCACTTTCTTCTCCAACCTCAAAATTTATTTTCTTATTCGCTTTGTAAACACTGGGTCAGTACTTCTGCATACACGCAATGCATGAGGATGAGGCTAGTGCAAGATGAACATCTGTTGTTAAAAAAGTATATACATTTAAATTTTTTTCTTAGAAAATGAACGATCGTTATGCTAGATAATACCCTTATTCCTCAGCTGGGATCGTGTGGAGCCCTTTGAAGCTGCACTGAAACTGCAATTTGGACCTGTAACCCATAAATCCTCATTGAAGTCCACTATGTGGGGAAAAACCAGCCCAATCAAGTGAGCCGTCGTCTGCAAACACTCGGTCAGGCCAGCCATCACCTGGATTTCAATGCTTGTCTATTTGTGGAATTACGGTACAGATGCGTGGCAAGGCCAAAAAGCTGAGAAAGACACTTTTTGGAAGCTTCATGTAGCCGTACGGTAATTCCACAAACAGACGTGCTGCAATATCCAGGAGGCGGCTGGCTTAACCGGGTGTTCACACATGGCGGCTCATTTGACCGCAATGAAAAAATCCTGGAATGGTTTCCTCAAAAACCTTAATTTCTTTTTGAATGAAGAAAGAAAGACATGTACACCCTTGAATGACATGGGGGTGAGTAAATTATCAGGAATTTCTTATTCTGGAAGTGAACTAATCTTTTAAATATCAGCCAAGGTACCAGCACAAAAACACATTAAGCAAAACATCCCACCATTTCAGGTCTCAGAAGAAAAACAGTTAATTTAAGAAAGCTCTTTTTTTTGTTTAATAAAAATGTGTTTAAAATTAGACACATTTTATAATTATTGTGTAAAGATAGCTACAGGAGAAATACTTGAACTATGTTTTTATAGAAGACCATTCGAAAAAATATATAGGTGTCACGACCACACACAAAGGGAGAAGGTGAGTATCTTTCAAGGTATTTATTAACAAACGTGCACAGTACAACACACGTGCAATCGGGTGAAATAAGGTCTCTGTGGTCAAATCTTCAAACAAACACAACAGGTGAGTTCAAGTTCATAAGGATCATAGCGTTAGCAATAGTCACTTCCCTTTAACACGATTAACGTGTATCACAGGAGAACATCAGAGCAATCCACGAGGAGCACAGGAGAACATCGGAAGAATCCACGAGGAGCACAGGAGAGACAACAGGAGGGAGAGAAGATCCACAGAGAAGCATCCATGCAACTTCGATACCAGCCGATGAGTGAGTGGCAGAGGTAGGTATATAAAGGGTGTGGTGATTGCTGGTGCAGGTGACGGTGATTAGTATTCTGGTGATGGTTCACGGGTGTGCTGTGGTGGTGATTGGCTGGTTGGTGGAGGATCGTGGTGATTGGGGCTGAGGGAACGTGCAGAGGGTGTGACATCACCCCCTCCTCCACGGGTGACTCCTGGCACCCAAGAACGGCGACGGGGACGACCACGACCTCTGGGAGCTGGGCGTTCGGGATGTTGGCGGTGGAATTCCTCGAGGAGAGTCGGGTCCAGGATGTCGTCACGGGGTATCCACGATCTCTCCTCGGGTCCGAACCCCTCCCAGTCCACTAGGTACTGGAGCTGGCCGTTCCGCCGCCGGGAGTCTAGGATTTCTTGGACTTGGTAGATGTTATCTCCAAGGATCTCTGGCGGGTCGGGAGGAGGAGGTGACTCCGACTCTGTGGAGGAAGGGAACAGGGGTTCAGTGTGGCGCTTGAGTAGGGAAACGTGAAACGAGGGGGCGATTCTGTAATGTGGAGGTAGGTTTAGACGGTAGGTGACAGGGTTGATCTGTGAGTGCACGGTGAAGGGCCCTATGTAGCGGGGACTCAGCTTCCTACTGGGCAGCCGGAGGCGTATGTCTCGAGTGGACAACCATACCTGGTCCCCGGGGAGGTAAACTGGGTTGGGTAACCTACGGCGGTTGGCATGTTCCGTATGCCTCCGTACTGCCCGCTGGAGATGGACGTGCGCTGAGTCCCACACCCTCTCGCTCTCTCGGAACCAGTGATCTACCGCGGGCACCTCGGAGGACTCTCCAGTCCATGGAAACAGAGCTGGTTGATAACCTAGAATGCATTGGAATGGGGTTAGACCAGTAGAGGTTTGACGGAGGGAATTTTGCGCATACTCAGCCCACGGTAGATACTGGCTCCAGGTGTTTTGATGTTGGGAACAGTACGTCCGAAGGTAGCGGGAGATTTCCTGTATTTTCCGTTCGGTCTGCCCGTTCGTTTGAGGGTGATATCCGGATGACAGGCTGACTGTGGTACCCAGAAGTTGGAAGAAGGCCCGCCAGACCCTGGAAATGAATTGGGGTCCCCGATCGGACACGATGTCTTCTGGGAGTCCGAAGTTCCGGAATACATTGTGGAATAGTGCCTCTGCGGTTTCTAGTGCTGTGGGGAGACCTTTGAGAGGTATTAATTTGCAAGCTTTCGAGAATCGATCGACTACCACTAAAATTGTGGTGTAACCCTGAGAGGGGGGCAGGTCTGTGGCGAAGTCAATGCCCAAGTGTGTCCAGGGTCGGCGGGGAATAGGTAACGGTTGTAATTTACCTTCGGGTAAGCGGCGTGGGGTTGTGTTGACGGCGCAGACCGAACATCCTTGGACGTACCGTTCCACTTCCCTGCTCATGTTGGGCCACCAATATTTCTGCTGGAGGAGCGAGAGGGTTCGCCTGCTGCCAGGATGTCCTGAGCCGGGGGACGTGTGCGTACTATCCAGCAGAAGGGGTCTGAGACGGCTTGGGACATAGACACGACCCGGGGGAAGCTCCGGTGGTGCAGGTTCCTCGAAGGTGGCGGCCCGTATATCTTCATCCAGCTGCCATAGTATGGGTGCGAGAAAGACAGATGGGGGTAGAATTGGATCAGGATCGTCAGAGGTAGGTTCAGGTGAGTGCATACGTGATAGGGCGTCTGCTTTGGTGTTTTTGTGGCCGGGTTGGTAAGTAATGTGGAAATTGAATCGGGCAAAGAATAATGACCAGCGAGCTTGGCGGGCATTTAGTCTCTTGGCGTTCTGAATGTACTGGAGGTTCTTGTGGTCGGTTATTACGGTGAAGGGGAACTGGGCTCCTTCCAACCAGTGCCGCCACTCTTCGAGGGCGAGCTTTATGGCCAGCAGTTCGCGGTCTCCAATTCCATAATTCTGCTCAGCTGGGGTGAGTTTTTTGGAATAGTACGCACACGGATGGAGGGATCGGGGTTCATCAGACCACTGGGACAGCACGGCTCCTACGCCCACGTCCGCCGCATCTACCTCCACCACGAAGGGCCTTGAAGGGTCGGGGTGCTTGAGGATGGGAGCGGTGGTGAACATTAGCTTTAGACGGTCGAAGGCTTGCTGAGCCTCTGGAGTCCACTGTAGTACCCGGCGACCTCCCTTTAAGAGGGAAGTGAGTGGAGCCGATAGGAGGCTATAGTTCTTTATAAAGCGTCGGTAGAAGTTAGCGAAGCCTAAGAAACGCTGAAGCTCCTTCACCGTCCTGGGCTCCGCCCACTTGGCCACTGCGTCCACCTTGCCGGCTTCCATGTGAACTCCCTCCGCAGTGATCACGTATCCGAGAAAGGAGATGGTGGGCTGATGGAATTCACATTTTTCTAATTTTAGATAGAGTTGGTACTCACGGAGGCGTTGGAGAACCTGACGGACGTGGTCTTGATGTTCTTTTAGGTTACGTGAGTAAATGAGGATATCGTCAATGTAGATGATTACGAATCGATGGAGGTAGTCGCGGAAGATTTCGTTCATGAAATTCTGAAATACGGAAGGACTGTTAGCCAGGCCATAGGGCATCACCTGATATTCATAGTGACCGGTGGGGGTGATGAAGGCGGTCTTCCACTCATCTCCTTCTCGGATACGGATCAGGTTGTATGCACTGCGGAGGTCGAGTTTGGTGAAGACACGGGCTTCCCGTAGTTCCTCCAAGGCAGCTGGCACTAGAGGAAGTGGATAGGCGAATTTCACCGTGGCGTCGTTGAGCACCCGGTAGTCAATGCAAGGTCTGAGCCCACCATCCTTCTTGGGGACGAAGAAGAAACTGGATGCTGCTGGGGACGTGGAAGGTCTGATGAACCCCTGTTGGAGAGCCTCCTGGATGTAATTCTCCATGGCTTCCTGCTCAGGACGTGAGAGGGGGTAGATCTTCCCGTGGGGTAGTTTGGCGCCTGGCAGCAGGTCGATACTACAGTCCCAGGGCCGGTGCGGTGGTAGTTGTGTGGCCCGTTCCTTGCTGAAGACATCGGTGAAAGACTGATAGACGGGGGGAATGGCGGTGGCGGATTGAGTGGCAGGGCTCTCTATGGTGGTGGCGTGCAGAGGGATAGGACGGTATGGAGACTCTGTATCTGACGAGGAAGGATGGTAGCCGTGGTCCTCACACGTTGCGCCCCACTCCAGGACCTCTCCTGTGCTCCAATCTATGCGGGGTTGGTGCTTAATGAGCCATGGTCTGCCCAGGATGACATCCACGTTGGCTCGCGGGAGTACTAGGAGGGTCAGATGTTCCCGGTGGTTGTGTTGGGAGACGAGGGTCACTTTTCTGGTCCGGCGAGATATCTTACCATCGCCCAATGGTGAGTTTTGGATTGTGGTAATTTGGTAGGTGACCTCATTTTGAACGGTGGGAATTCGATGTTTAGCAATGAAGTGTGATGAAACAAAATTGCCAGCCGCTCCGGAATCCACGAGCACATAGATGGGGAGAGTGCGAGAGTTTACTATTAGTTCAGCGGTAATATGGGGTAAGAGAGACATGGCCGGAGTAATAGATACGGTACTCACCATTGGACGAGGCGGGCGGACTGGACAGGCACTGATGAAGTGAGAGGCTTCTCCACAATATAGGCATAGACGATTATTAATTCGTCGTTTCCTCTCCGCGGGATCCAGGCGATAGGAGTCAGTAATCATAGGCTCTTCCGCATCTCGTTGGGGTGACGATGTTCGGAGTGGAGGGAAGCTGGGTACAGACTTCGTAGAAGGACACGCTGAGAGATGTTGAGAAATGCCTACTGCCTTCTTAATAAAGGTTTCCAGCGGTACGTCGTCATCGTAAATGACCATATGCTTGCGGATCTGGGGTTTAAGCCCCTTACGGTAGGCTGCTAGGAGAGCGACTTGGTTCCAACCACTGGTGGCCGCTAGAGAGCGGAAGCGCAGGGTGTAATCATGAATATTGGACGTACCTTGATTCAGAGTAATCAGTTCGTCGTGCACGGAAAGGGGAGTGAGAGCAGCTCCAAACACGTCCTTGAAGTGGGCAACGAAAGCATTATAGGAGATTAATGCATCGCTCCGTGAATTCCAGAGTGCATCCGCCCATTGAAGTGCCTGCCCAGTGAGGAGGGAAATCATAAAATATATTTTAGAACTTTCGTTTGGAAACTGGTGTGCGTTGGCTTCGATATAGAGGGAACATTGCAGGAGGAAACCATTGCAACCACCCGGGTCTCCGGAATAGTTCATGGGGCGAGAGAGGGGCGTGTTGGAAATCGTCGTTGGAGCAGCCGGTAGAGATTGACGAAGGACGTTTACCATATCCGAAAAGGAGTCGGGGGTATCTTCTGTGATAGCGGCGCTCGCCTCCATGAGTGACGTGGTGTGTTATTACTTTTGGGCTGGTATCCTGTCACGACCACACACAAAGGGAGAAGGTGAGTATCTTTCAAGGTATTTATTAACAAACGTGCACAGTACAACACACGTGCAATCGGGTGAAATAAGGTCTCTGTGGTCAAATCTTCAAACAAACACAACAGGTGAGTTCAAGTTCATAAGGATCATAGCGTTAGCAATAGTCACTTCCCTTTAACACGATTAACGTGTATCACAGGAGAACATCAGAGCAATCCACGAGGAGCACAGGAGAACATCGGAAGAATCCACGAGGAGCACAGGAGAGACAACAGGAGGGAGAGAAGATCCACAGAGAAGCATCCATGCAACTTCGATACCAGCCGATGAGTGAGTGGCAGAGGTAGGTATATAAAGGGTGTGGTGATTGCTGGTGCAGGTGACGGTGATTAGTATTCTGGTGATGGTTCACGGGTGTGCTGTGGTGGTGATTGGCTGGTTGGTGGAGGATCGTGGTGATTGGGGCTGAGGGAACGTGCAGAGGGTGTGACATCAGGCAATTTTTTTTTTTTTTTTTTTTTTTTTTTTTTAGCATGGCTTCCTTCATGGAAGAATGCATTCTGAGATCTTCCTGGATTTTCAGGAAGCAGCTCAAATCTAGAGTCAACAATCTCTTCACGGTGACATTATTCTTCCTTTCAAAACCGTAAGCCACAGCAGTTTTTCAGCACCTCCAAACATTTGCTCTCCTCATACCAAACTCATACCTGAAATTTACATGTGATGACTGTTTTCTGTGGTTGAAAACATAGGCCACTGCAAGCCCTGTTACCAAGCCAGTTCAAATTACCAAGAGCTAGTATTTTAAGTCCTACATTGAGTGTGCTTGGTAAAATTACTTTCAAATAGTTTTTTCCCACCAAGGCTGGTTTAAGCTGGTTAGCCTGCTCTAGTCAGCCCCAGCTTGCAGATAAAAACCATCTTTCTACACGCCCATTCTATTATAGTATTTTTTTGGAGGGCTCTTTAAAGTGTGAAACCGACTTCTCCATGCAAGTTTCTCTGTCCATTCATTTTGATGAATGGGAGTGCTAACAGATACTGCTCAAAGTATCATAATCCTCTTCAGTTTCCATCTGCGCCCACATAAAGTTGCTCCAGGCACACTGTCTAGTATGACTGAATTAGCTATGCATATTAATCAGATTAAATACTTCAGATTGAATAGACAGCTTGGGGTCATTACATGTGTCAAAAGACATTCAAGAGTCACTTAGACCCGGAGACACGCCGGTATGTCATCACCCAAGCATGGGTGCCATCTCAGGAGAAGTCCACAACCTTGTGATCTTCTTAGGCTTGGTGGCAGTAGATGAGCTAGATGAAGAGGAATGCCAGGACTATAACACGACCCACATGGCTCCACGCACAGCTTGGCACTCTTTCCAGGCAGGACCGGCACAGTTGCCCAGCAACAGTTTAAGTCTGCTCCCCATTGGTGGGTTTGGCAAAGCCAGAACATCGAAAATTTCTCAACACTGCAATCTGTTTTTCCATCAGTTACACAGAACCTGAAATGCCAAGCTGGAATCTGTTTCTGCTCTGCGTTTAGACTGACAAACAGATTATTGCCAAATGACATTCCAGTACGATACGCCAAAAACACTGCAGCGGGACTGGTTAAGACTCTCGTCGGCTAGTGCTTTTATGCATTAGCTTTCCACAAGCCATTGTCTCACATTAGCCCCCGATGTGCCAGGCAGCCAGACCAGGGCAGAATTCCCCTACTTTAAACAGCACGTTTCTATGAGTCATTATATGGGAAAGAGAGAGTGCTGGAGGCATGCCTGGACAGATCGGAGTTCCCCTTTACAGCACACACACATACACACACACTCTGAGTCACACACTCCATGCTCTCCAAAAGTTTTTTTTTTTTTTTCACAAAGTGTCATTTGGGATCCAGAGTCGCACTAGATTTGTCTTTATCTTCTGCAGCTCATGTTGTTCTTAATGCAGACCTCAATGACTTCTGCCAAGTAATGTTGTAATTAACACCATATGACGGTAAAGATTTCACATGTTCAGTTTTAAAGAGACTACCGTACATAAAGTCCCTTGATGCTGTGTCATTCATACTGCATTGCAGGCCAAGAAAACTAAACTACTTAAAGGAACAGTTTACCCCCAAAATAAACATTCAATCTACATTAACTCACCCTGTTGTTCCAAAGACAAATGCATTTCTTTTTTCTTCAGAACATGAAAGAAGATCTTTGTCTTTGTCTAAGGATGCTGGGGCCAACAACATTGGCTTTTATTGTATCATTGTATGGACATTATAATAGTGGTGAACAGAACCTCCCCAGCTCCACCTGTATAGATCTGCTATGGGTTGTTATATATGCTACTTGTGCAGCAGCAGTATGTCTTAAATACTCACAGCACTGTATCAGCATATGTGTTGGCAGTAGCTAGTTCCTGTACTTGCAGCAGCAGCAATAATCTACAACTACAGCAATAACCAACAGCAGCAGCAATTCAGCAGATCTATTCCGCCAAGACCAAATACATGCTAAATCTTTAGAGTTGTCATGATAGAAATATTTATTTTTTGCATTTTCATTTGCTCAAATAGCAATTTGTCTATGATAGTGTTTCAATGACTTTATGAAAGTGGCAAGAGATTGATTATGTTGGTCAAAATAGAGAAATATGTCAAATCTGCTGTCTCCCTCAGACTTTGTTTTAGAAATACACATATAAATGTACATAAATTTTTTAAAGTGGTCATAACATGGATTTTCTTTTTATTATTTTAATATGTTCCTTGAGGTTTATCTATAATGTTACTAAAGTTTTTTGCACAAAAAATAAAATAAAATAAAATATATAAATATGTGTAAACATGGTTTTTTCAACCCTCAATTTGGCCCTTTGTCTAAAACAATCTGGTTTAAGGGGCTGGTCCTTTAAAGGGGTCATCGGATGCAAAACTCACTTTTACATGTTTGAACATTAATGTGTGTTGGCAGTTTGTGTACACAACCACCCTACAATTATAAAAATCCACCCAGTGGTATTTTTTTAAATCTTTGAAAGTAAAATCCCCTTTTTAAAATCAGGTCATCCTTAGCTTCTTGTCTGTGTGACGGCACACTGACAGAGGCCACTCCCACAATAGTTGATTTACATGAGCGCCTTACCTTAGACCCGCCCTCACCGAGCTGAAACAGTCAGACTCTGATCACCATTGTGTCTCTAACTGAGTTATTTAGGTGTTCTGTTGTTGATCATTTACTCCCGACATCTGAGCCGCTGAAGACGCAGAGGATTAACATAACTTTCGTTTTTGAAAGGAAAGCGCCAATCCTGATCTACATATGTGTCTATGTTCCTGCGAATCATTCGTGATGCACCTTCACCCACAGCAGAAGTGAGTATAAGGTTTTTTTTTATGCATCTTTGCAAATGGCCTTTCTTAATAATGTGCTAGTTAGCAAGTTTTGCCGCTAAACGCGACTAAATTTGTAAAGTAAACATTACAACTCGTCATCCCACTGCAGAGAGGGGCGGGGCGAGCAGACCTCATTAGCATTTAAAGGAACATGCAACAGAATAGCTCACTCTAAAAAGGGCTGCTTTTGACAAGGTAAAAAGAGTGTTTTTTACACTACCATTGAGAAATTTTAACCAAAGTATGTTATAGACTTCTCATTAAGACCCTAAAGAATCACCTTGTGGAAAATGGGCTTCTGATGATCCCTTTAAGGCTTCTCAGTAATCGGCTACTGTTATGATTGGCTAACGTCATTGCATAGGAAACCATATCAACGCAATACCAACACCCTTGCTATTGCACATGAGTGTTTTGACAACATGATAAAAAAAAAAAAGGTCATTTCCAGGCAAAGCATTATTTACATTTACATTTACATTTATTCATTTAGCAGACGCTTTTATCCAAAGCGACTAACAAGTGGGAATACAACAAGTGATTCATCCTAAGGAGGCAGATCAACATAGGAAGTGCTCAAAAATACCATATATCAGGCGTTGTTAGAAGAGTGCAGGCTAGAAGGGGAAGATCAAGAAAGAGAGGAGAAATTTTTTATTTTTATTTTTTTATAGTGTCACATAGTGTCGAAAAAGATGGGTTTTCAGCAGTCGCTTGAAAGCTGTTAAGGAGACTGAATTCCGGATAGGGGTGGGAAGATCATTCCACCAGGCAGGAACGTTGAACGAGAATGTTCTGGACAGTGATTTAATACCTCTCTGTGGTGGTACAATGAGGCGTCTTTCACTAGAGGATCTCAGACTTCTGGAGGGAGTGTAGATTCGTAGTAGTGAATGGAGGTAAGCAGGTGATGAGCCGGTGACTGTCCTATATGCCAGCATCAGTGCCTTGAATTTGATGCGTGCTGTAACCGGTAGCCAGTGCAGAGATATGAAGAGAGGTGTGACATGGGCCTTTTTGGGCTCATTGAAGACCAGTCGTGCTGCTGCATTCTGAATCATTTGTAGAGGTCTGATTGTACATGCTGGAAGACCGGCTAAAAGAGCATTGCAGTAGTCCAGCCTGGAAATGATCAGGGCCTGGACAAGGAGTTGTGTAGCATGCTCTGTTAGGAAGGGCCTGATCTTTCTGATGTTGTGCAATGCAAACCTGCAAGATCTAGCAGTTTTAGCAATGTAATCTTTAAAGGTCAATTGGTCGTCAAAGATTACACCCATATTTCTGGCTGAAGTCGATGGGGTAATTGTTGATGAACCTAACTGGATGGAGAAGTCATGTTGTAAAGATGGAGTGGCAGGAAAGATGAGGAGTTCAGTCTTTGCTAGATTGAGCTGTAGATGGTGTTCCTTCATCCATGCAGAGATATCCGCCAGGCAGCCTGAGATCCGTGCAGCTACTGATGGATCATCTGGTTTGAATGAAAGATAGAGCTGTGTGTCATCAGCATAGCAATGGTAGGAGAAGCCATGCGCCTGTATGATGGGGCCCAGAGATGTGGTATATATGGAGAAGAGGAGGGGTCCAAGAACTGATCCCTGAGGAACCCCAGTGACCAGTTGATGAGTTTTGGATACCTCCCCTCCCCAGGCCACTCTGAAAGACCTACCAGAGAGGTAGGATTCGAACCAGCAAAGTGAAGTCCCTGTGATGCCCAACGATGAGAGGGTAGACAGGAGGATCTGGTGATTCACCGTGTCAAAAGCTGCAGATAGATCCAGCAAAATGAGTACTGATGATTTGGAATCAGCTTTAGCAGTCCGCAAGGCTTCAGTGACAGACAGTAGAGCAGTCTCAGTTGAATGGCCACTCCTGAACCCTGACTGGTTAGCATCCAATAGATTGTTCTGTGAGAGAAATAAAGAAAGCTGGTTGAAAATGGCTCTTTCCAGTGTTTTTGCTATGAATGGAAGGAGAGAGACAGGTCTGTAGTTGTCGATGAGTGAAGTGTTCAGTGTAGGTTTTTTGAGCAGTGGGGTTACCCGGGCCTGCTTAAACGTAGTGGGGAAAGTGCCTGTGAGAAGAGATGTGTTGATGATGTGTGTGAGCGCCGGTAGGATTGTGGGAGAAATTTCTTGGAGAAGGTGTGAGGGGATAGGATCTAAAAGACATGTCGTCGGATGGCTGGAGAGGAGTAGTTTGGCTACTTCTGCCTCAGAGTAAGGACAGAAGGAGAAGAGGGGAGTTTCAGCCGTGGGTGTGGTCAACTGTAGTTCCTGTGTGTGTGGAGCTGAGAACTTATTACTGATAGATGTAGTTTTGTCTATGAAGAATGTGGCGAAATCATCAGCTGTTATAGAAGTGGTGGGAGGTGGTGGAGGGGGGCAAAGCAGTGAATTAAAAGTTTTGAAAAGGTCGCGTGCATCCGGAGCATTGTTGATCTTGTTGTGGAAGTATGAAGATTTGGCAGTATGTACTTGGGAAGAGAAGGATGAGAGCAGAGACCGATACATACTCAGGTCAGATGGATCCTGAGATTTGTGCCATTTTCTCTCGGCTGCCCTAAGTTTGGACCGATGCTCTCGGAGAACATCAGATAACCAAGGGTTTGAAGGAGCAGCCCGTGCTGGCCTGGAGGAGAGAGGGCATATATCGTCTAGACAAGAGGTTAGAGTGGAGCACAAGGTGTCGGTTGCTGCATTAGTATCCAGGGATGAGAAGTGGGTTGGAGAGGGAAGGGAGGAAGATACTAAGGAAGAAAGGTGGGAGGGTGAGAGAGAGCATAGGTTTCGTCTAAAAGTAACAGGTAGAGGTGTTGGGGGAGCACAAGTAGCAAGATGTAGGTTAAGGGTAATGAAGAAGTGGTCAGAGATGTGTAGGGGTTTGACTACAATGTTATCTGAAATACAATTTCGTGTGTAAATGAGATCAAGTTGACTGCCAGATTTATGAGTGTATGTAGTGATTTAAATTTAAAACAGAAAATGTAAAAGGCATTATTTGAGACAAGAGCATATTAATATAATAGGCGCAGACCTGTAGCGGAACTGACTTTACCCTGCGCTGACGTAATTTCCGATTTTTGTGAAAAAGGCTTATCGTTTCAATCATACCGGATGACGTATACAGAGCGATGGTTTAACGCCAAAAGTTGCTCTTTTTTCAAAATAAACTTGCGTTCTAAACTACTTAGAACACTATCTAAGGGGCCGTTCACATGTCGCGTCTTTTGCGAGCTAAAGTTCGTTATTTCTAATGTAGACGCGCGGTATGTGCGCGCATAATGGAAGCGACGCGGTTGTGACGCGCTCGCGTTTTCCATGCGCAAGCTATAGAGCGGTATGGAAAGGAGAAAGCGACGCGCCTAGCGTTTTTAGGCGCGACATGTGAACGGCTGCATCGAATGATAACTTGCTGCCATGCTGGATCCATAGTTATAAACAAACTGCTTCGGTGAGTCGCATAGAAGTCGTCATCGTCTTGCTGCTCCCTCCCCGTTCTGTGATTGGTTCCCTATCTGAGGTGAAAATTTGGTCCATGGTTTCCATGCTGCCTTCCAGCGTGAATAAAATCTCGCTGCGCGGAAGGCAGCATGGGGACACCCAGGCTAGAAGGATAAATAAATGATGACAGAATTTTCATTTCTAGATTAACTGTCTCTTTATAAAGCAAAGAGCAAACACAGCAAATTGAATGAAAACAGCATGAAATCCACGTGGCCTACTGAAAACTATTCTCACTGACTTTTTAAACAACATGGCAGGTAATTTTTTTATTTTTCTTTACATTCAATAGGCCCTTACATATGCAGGAATTATCTTACAGTGCATCCTTTGTCCTCCTGTTACTAGTTTTACTATGTGGGAGGCCTTCAAATTGATTTTTCCCCTAAGAAACACAAAGGGAAATCTCACTAAAGATAATTTCCCTCAAAACACCTAAGTGAAGATGACCCGCTGGACGCGTGGGAGAACAGTGATCTTTTTATGGCCAGAGGGCAGACATCACGAAGAGAACAGCAATTAACACGCAGGTAATCAATTTTACTGGGAGGGAGGTTTGTGAGTCCCCTTAACAGCACCCTGTGAGAAAAGCACTCAGTATGGACAACGGGAATTTAAAGGGATAGTTCACCCCTCATGTCTTTCCAAACCGAATCTTTTTTATTTTTGTTTTGTTTTTTAACAAATGCAGAAAATCATACAGGTTTGGTTAATATAGTTAACTAAATCTAAAACTAAAAGCATAAAAACTATTTTTTAACTTTAACTATAAACAACTGAAATAAGACAGAATACAATTTTTTTGTTTTTTACAACTTTTCTTGTTTTATTTTGATTTGTACTAAAATTAGCACTTAAAAAAACATGGTAAAAAGGTAAACACAGTAATAAAAACTATAATAGTATCTCAGTTATACTAAAATAACACTGGTTTGGACTGACATGAGGGTGAGTAAATGATGACAAAATTGTCTTTTTGGGTGATTTATCACTGTCAGAATTGAAACCACTTCATTACATATATCTAGCAAGTCATAAACTTGTATCGGCTGTAAAGAAAAGTAGGAGACAAATGGCTTGTTACTAACAAAACTAAATAAAATCGGTCTAAATCTGATCTTGGATCATTTTCAGAGTCTAAACAGATCTTATCTGATCTTACGGATCTGATTAACGTTCCAAGCTAACATGCTTTATGAGTGTTGGATCAGGTCAGCACTGTTTATCTATCCCAGCAGACTATAAAGTAACTCTCAGCTGTGATTCGAAGACTCTGGCTAAAGTCCAAGACGGCCCATCCTAAAAGGAGATCCGAGCAAAGCGTGAAAGTGGGACAGACCCCTGTACTTTGGGCTCCTCTCTTACGTCCTCCCTGCTCTTGTGAGAAGGAGGTCATTCACACCTTGCAGTGCTCAATCATGAGGAGCAGCCGTGCCTGGCCCAAATAAAGCGCTACATTCCCCTAGCAGAGAGGTAATGTAGCACACACCATGACAGGCGAGTAGAGACTCTGAGGTCTGGTGTGGGAGTGAAACAGCTGTGGGCTACGGCAACATTGACAGGTCATTTACAACATATAGGGCTAATAGCTTGAAGTCAACTTCAGAATTGACCCTATTTATTTCCTTAAAGCAGAATCCTGGTTTCATTGTTGCATGGTCTTGCAAAGAAAAAATTATGTCATGATCTTTAATAAAAATCTGCTGAGATCATCGGACCACACAGGCTAATGTTAAACAATAGTCAACAAGCTATTTCCAAAACTACCACTCAGTTTGGCTCAGTCCTGAAAGTAACGCCTAAGATTCAATCACAGTTTATATATATACCAGTTTACTCTCAAATATATATAGTGAGAGACACAGTTAGTTTGAGCAAGGATTCATTATTTTGATCAAATAATGACAGTAATGCTACAAAAGATTCCTAGTTCAAATAAATGCTGTTCTTTTGAACTTTATATCCATCAAAGAATCCTGTAAAAATGATCACGGTTTCCACAAAAATAGTAAAGGAGTAGTTCACGTTCAGAACAAAAATTTACAGATAATGTACTCACCCTCTTGTCATCCAAGATGTTCATGTCTTTCTTTCTTCAGTCATAAGGAAATTATGTTTTTTGAGGAAAACATTTTAAAAATTTCTCTCCATACACTGCAAAAAATTCTTTTCTTACGTTTTTTTTTTTGGCCTGTTTCCAGCCAAAATATCTGAAAATTCTTAAATCAAGACGTGTAAAAATTATTTTCTTGTTTTCAAAAAAAACAAGCCAAAATTAAGTGATTTTTTTCTTAGAACAAGCTAAATAATTTGCCAATGGGGTAAGAAAAAATCTTTTATTTTAAACAGAAAACAAGATTATTTTTCTTACCCCATTGGCAGATTATTTTGCTTGTTTCAAGCAAAAACACACTTAATTTTGACTTGTTTTTTTTTCCCCTGAAAACAAGACAATGATTTTTACTCGTCTAGAAAATCCTTCTTGATTTAAGAATTTTTAGATATTTTGGCTGGAAACAAGACAAAAAATCTACGTAAGAAAAGCATTTCTGCAGTGTATAATGAACTCCTATGGTGTCCCTGAGTTTGAACTTCCAAAATGCATTTTCAAGAGGGCTCTAAATGATGCTAGCTGAGGAAGAAGGGTCGTATCTAGTGAAATGATCAGTTATTTTCTAAAAATAAAAATACAATTTATATACTTTTTAACCTCTGTGTTCAGTACAGTTAGGGGTAGGCCTATGTTGAAACTCCTCCAACTTCAAAATCGTCCTACATCGGTGCAGATGTACCAATTCAGTATTTACAAAGTGAACATACAAGGAAGGTCAAACGCCCTTTACAAAAAAAGGTGAAACAGAGATGTAGGATGATTTTAAAGTTGGCGGAGAAAATTCCGATAGCAGTTTTCGACATAACCTAACTGTCATGAACCAGAATACATGCAGAGCTAGACAAGCGTTTGAGGTTAAAAAGTGTAATTGTATTTATTTATTTATTTTAATAACCGATCGTTTCGCTAGATAAGATCATTCTTCCACGGCTGGGATTGTTTAGAGCCCTTTGAAGCTGCATTTAAACTGCATTTTGGAAGTTCAAACTCAGGGGCACCATAGAAGTCCATTATATGGAAAGAAATGCTAAAATGTTTTCCTCAAAAAAAAAAAAAACTATTTCTTTACGACTGAAGAAAGAAAGACATGAACATCTTGAATGACAAGGGGGTGACACTATCTGTAAATTGTTGTTCTGGAAGTGAACTACTCCTTTAAGCAGCACAACCATTTTTAACGTTGATCAAAAATCTAAATATATCCTTTTAAAAACTCAAAACCGGAGACAAAAGAGGCGTTTAGTCAGTTCAGGAGAGGGTCTGGAGGTTTTTTGTTTGGACAGCTGTGATAAAACACATGTAAGTCATTTTTGAAGAGCGCATTCCTGTTGGATGTGTCTAATGAGAATTGTGCGGGAGGTGACTGGCTTATCAGAGCCTCGGCAATGTGAAGAATGAGGATATTGCTCGAATACAAATACTTTATGCTGGGAATGCCAAGTGAAGTGCAGATACCATGAGACGTGTACACATAGGCTACATGTGAGTTTGTCATGTGACTATTATCTGGTCCAATTAAAGGCCCATGATAGCGCTCTGAAGGTCTGTGGCATGAACACACATCGAGCTGTTGGAAAACTAGCATTGCACTTTAATTAATTACACACCAAAAAACGACTAAATGGTACCTGAAGGTAATCTTCGCTTGTTGATGGATTTATTAGTTGTGTTGTGTTGTGAATATTTCTCTGTTTCAGTCATAGAAATGTAAAAAAGCACCACAGTTCATTCGTTTCAATTCAGTAGTAGGTTAAAATGTTTAGGAAACTCCGTAGCACCCCCTGGCGGATTATTCAAGAGGACGTTGAAGAATGTTGGTGTAAACTAGATTCATATGTGACATACTGTAAATTACTTTAAGTCATAACAGATCTTAGCTCTCCATTCAATAATGTTTTGGTTACATTTCATGTAATCTCTTACTGAAAGTACCTGCGTTATGAATGAAAGCTGTAAGGTCTGCAAATGAGAACAACCAGACATCCTTGTCATTCCCAGAATTTCCAGACCAGTGTGTAACTTTCCCACCTGAACTCAGCTACATATTTACTTATTTTAGGGAAGTTATATTTAAATCATCTGCTGTAAACACTGTGTCGGTGCCATTTCTGCCCAAATAAACATGATACTGTGGTGAGTTGTAGGCTTGTATTTTTTTATAGCCCTCTCTGACCTCACAACATGTTTTGATGAATCCAAATTTGGTTGGTTTTAGTTTGGTACTTTTGTTGCAAACTGCTGTTAGATCTCATAGGTGGAATAAGTGGGACTTGAAGATTCTGAGGGAAACTAAAATATAAAATTCTTGCTTTTCAAATTGGATTCAGCTACACTGTCTAAAATGTTTAAAATAGAAATTTTGTAGTTATGTGATGGAAAAACTATTTTTGGTTCTCTAAAGAACCTTTCAGGGTGTTATGAACATTTTTCATTTTTTGTAACTTTTTCCACTTTAAAAACCTTTGTGCAGGTTCTTCATGGAGCTATGCCAAAAAGAACCTTACTAAATCAATACTAAATTAATTTTTATATTTTATTAATTCCTCCTAGATTCACCATCCTCAAAAAATATATTTTATTGTTTCTTTTTTCTTTTCTTTTTTTTTTTTTTTTCACATCTATCCTAAATAAAAGAACTGTACCAGGCCGGGTCTCACTTGGTATGGAAGCTGAATAATAAATAATAAAAGGTAATTGCGACTTTTTATCTTGCAATTCTGACTTTTTTCTCAGAATTGTGTGATAAAAACCCGCAGTTCTGACTTTTTTCTTAGAATTGTGTGATATAAACTTGCAGTTCTAACTTTTTTTTCAGAATTGTAAGATATAAACTTGCAGTTCTGACTTTTTACTCAGACTTGTGATACAAACTCGCAATTCTGACTTTTTTTCTCAGAATTGTGAGATATAAACTAGCAATTCTGACTTTTTTCTTAGAATTGCGTGATACAAACTCACATTTCTGACTTTTTTCTTTGAATTGTGAGATATAAACTAGCAATTCTGACTTTTTTCTTAGAATTGTGAGATATAAACTTGCAGTTCTGACTTCTTTTCTCAAAATTGTGAGATATAAACTCGCAATTCTGACTTTTTTCTCTCAGAATTGTAAGATATAAACTTGCAGTTCTGACATTTTTTCTCAGAATTGAAATATAAACTCACAGTTCTGACTTTTTTCCAAAATTGTGAGATATAAACTAGCAATTCTGACATTTTTCTTAGAATTTCAGGATAAAAACCTGTAATTCTGACTTTTTTTTTCCGGAATTGTGATACAAACTCGCATTTAAGACTTTTTTTCTCTGAATTGTAAGATATAATCTCACAATTCTAATTTATTTTCTCATAATTGAGTGAAACAAATTCACAATTCTTACTTTTTTCTCAGAATTGAGATATGATCTCGCAATTCTGACCTTTTTTCTCAGAATTGCGTGATGCAAACTCACATTTAAGACTTTTTCTCAGAATTGTAAGATATAATCTTGCCGTTGTAATTTGTTTCTTAGAATACTCGCGATTTTGACTTTTTTCTCAGAATTGTAAGGTATAAACTCGAAATTCTGAATTTTTTCTCAGAATTGCATGATAAAAAACTTGCAATTCTGACTTTTTTTCAGAATTGCGTCATACAAACTTGCAATTCTGACTTTTTTCTCAGAATTGTAAGATATAAGCTTGCAATTTTTCACAGAATTGCGTAACATAAACTGGCAATTGCAAGTTATTAAGTCAGAACTGTGAGATATAAACTTGCAATTCTGAGAATTATCTTTTTTTTTTTTTTACCACCTCAAATTTGGACTTTATAACTTGCAATTTCAAGTTTGTATCTTACAAAAAAAGTCAGAATTGTGATGAAAAAAAAATCTAAATTATGAGATAAAAAGTCACATTTACTATTCTTTTTTTTTAATTCAGTGGCAGAAATGGGCTTCCATAGCTTGGGGCCCATTGGGCCCTTGGCCACTAATCCTGGCCTCCTATGATGTTACAGTCTTTGTCCACTAGATGAAGACAAAGTTGCATTTTGTGTTTACTGAAGCAGGCAAAGTTGTTTCCAAATTAAAATCGATCTGTTCATGTGTCCAAAACAGATGGAGAAGACAAAAAAAAAAAAAAAAAAAATCAATACTCTTGTCAATTCAAGTCATGCCAAAACAAGTCATTTATTGTACATTTCAAATTTGTCATAACTCTTGAGGCTTTTAAACTATTATTGGATTTTCTGAAAGCTGTTTTCATTTGTCCTTTCCTACAGTACTTGTGTAAATATAAATGAGTAATAGTAATCTAGTTACATACCCACACACTGGACAAAAGAAAGGTCTACCTTTTTCTATAACAACAAAAAAGGCGTAAACAACAACAGAAAAAAGGTTGCGAAAACCATGACCCACAGAAAATTGTCAAACTGTGTTACGTCTAACCTGTAACAGTGGACACAGACACAGCACAACTCTTCAAAATGTGCAAAAATGACATTGTTGCTGGGAATGGGTCAGGGTTTGGTCATCCAGAAATTATATGAAACATAAAGGTTTTAATATAAGTGTTTCTTCACAACTCACTGTTTGAAATCACATTACCTTTCTTTAGATTGACAATGAAGAACGAGTCTTGTCTGTAACATCAGCACTGATGAGTAAAGTGCGGCGTCACTTCATTTCAACGATTACAAATGATTTATACATTATCTAGTAGCTTGTCTAACTTGTCGTTTCTCATAAAACTGTATAAAAGACAGCCTTTCCTTTATTCGTTAAGGTTGATGAGTGGCACATCAATACAAATATTAACTAGTTTCTGTACAACATTTACAATGAGTGAAAAATGCTACAACACAAAAAGAACAGAAAGATATAAAAGCTCCTCTATAACCAGATTAATAGTTATTGAAACAACCGAAACATTAATCGTTACATTCCAAATAAAGGGCACAAACAGAAAGAGGTTAAGACCATGCAAAGAAACAGATTCAGTACAATTTGTGCAACAAAGCAAAACTAGTTTGTGACAATCGAGCATGTAGCAGTATTGGCTCCTTTTCCAAAACTACACAAGAATTTAAAATAATGAATCACATAGTATCTGACCAGCTAAATCTGGAAAATGCAAATATGGGGATACAGAATACTGTGAGGGACATGGTGATACATTCATGGGATGTACAGTTCAATGTGCAGCTTTCTATACCCATGACACTGATGTACAATATCAAGAAATTATTTAGCCTACTTAATAAGCTTTTTATGTTTTTGAAAGAAGTCTCTCATCAAGGCTGCAGTTATTTGATCAAAAATACAGTTAAAATGTATTCCTGTGATGGTAAAGCATCATTACTCCAGTCTTCAGTGTCACATGATCTTTCAGAAATCAATATGCTGATTTGCTGCTCAAGTAACATGTCATATTTTTTTGGAAATATACTACATTTCTTCAGGACTGATAAATAGAAAGTTCAAAAGAGCAGCATTTACTTGAAATATAAATCTTTTGTAACATAAATGTAACATAAATGTCTTTACTGTCCTTTTTGATCAATTTAAAGCAACCTTGCTTATTACATTTGTTTAAAAAAATCTTATGACCTCAACCTTTGGAATTGTGTGTGTGTGTGTATATATCATTGGATTTGCATATATTACATATAGTTTGACACTGACCATGATCTTAAAGGGACAGTTCACCCAAAAATAAAAATTCTGTCAGTAATTACTCACCCTCCCGTCATTCCAAACCCGTAGGACCTTTGTTCATCTTCAGAAAACAAATTAAAATATGTTTGATGAAATCCAAGTGCTTTCTGACTCTGCGTATTCTCATAGCTTCATAAAATTAAGGTTGAACCACTGATGTCACATGGACTATTTTAATGATGTCCTTACTACCTTTTTGGGCCTTGAATGTGTCAGTTGCGTTGTGGTCTATGCAGGGTCAGAAAGCTTTTGGACTTTATTAAAAATAACTTATTCGGTTCTGAAGATGAACAAAGGTCTTACAGGTTTGGAACGCCTATTTCTGGGTGAACTATCCCTTTAACATTTAAACCAGACTGTACTATGGCCATCATTTTTGGGGTTTTGTAGTTCTTGTTAAACAAGAAGATTTTATTAAGTCATAATCATTTACCTCTCACTCATTATGTATAACATCCGCCTCTTTTTTGAAACTTCAGTGGAGTATTTCATCCAAACTCAGATTCTAAGAAAAATAAACTTTCTTTTTCACATTTTCTATAGACTTTTCTTTCTATATGTATATACTATAATGTACAACTGTGTCATTTGTACTCACATTGTTCACTTGTGCTTCTCTACATGTGACCCCTCTGTCAAAAGACGCTGTTGGTCAGCACAGACCTGTTAGATAGAAGCTGTATGATAATTTCAGCCATTAACAGCAGTGACATGATTATATTATTATTTTCACATCCGACCACAACGTATGTTGGCAGAGAACATTCACAAGAAGTCCTCTTAACTGCTGATTATAGTTATTATACAGTCATGTCTTTCTATTGCTGTCTGTTGATTCAGTGCTGGATTGTTAAGACTTCATAGGCAAACATGTTCAAATAATATTAATAAACCCCACATGCCATAGGGCGCATGTATAGCTCTACTATACGGTGTGATCGTGTGATATTTTATATAATTCTACTCTTGTGTAGAATACAACACTGAGTTGTACATACTCAGAGGTAGTGTGTATATATATATATATAACTGAGAGCGAAAGTACACTTCTACTCTAGATTCCAGTTTCATCACTTGTTTTTGTCATTTCTACAGCCTAAACGCACAGCGTGATGACATGAGCAGTGATGGAAACCGTGACCCACGTGTGTGAGAGAGAGCACATGAGAGACACGATCATTTCGACAGCAACTTGCTCTGTAAATACATGATGACTTGGTGTGAGGGGGGCAGAGGCGGTGCATTTCACACCCCCGGCCTGAAGGGGGAGCTCTCTGCCGAGTGTGAGTCCTCTATTTGCTTTCAGCTCAGGAGCCTAATGCTTGATCTCTAAAATGGAGGGGTTGTGGTCGAGGATAGCCAGGATGATCTTGTCCATGTACTGCCTTAAACGGAAGTTGATCTCCTCTTGTTCTTTCAAAGCTTCAACAAGCTGGAAGGATGGAGAGGTTGATCAAATGAGTGACAAAAATGGCTTACATGTAAGGCTAAAGGACATTTTGTAGGTTCCTATGGATTAGAACATCTGCTAATGTTTTTAACGTAAATGCAAAATGCCAACAAATCATACAAAAACTATATATTACGGTACCATTCAGTGGTCAATTGTAGGCTACTTGAAGGAGTGATTCTTTAAAAAAAACTGGGCTGTCTACAAAGTAAAAAGGCAATTTTTTTTTTAAATCCACTCTACAAAAACATCACCTATAATACACTGTGAATGGGGACTAATATGCTATCCCTCAACGGGACCAGGTATAGCTATTTTGTGAGGTTCAGTGTTCTGTAGGTGTCTGTGAATGTTGTTCTCACCTCATCTCTGGAGGCATTGTCTATCTCTGCTGCCAGCGACTGGGCCTTGGTGTGGCAAGCAAACAGGTTTTTGGCCTCGTATAGGCTGAGGCTGAGAATCTGTCCATTCAGATCATCGTTCTGGTCTCTGAGTTTATGGTTTTCCTGTTAGAGAATTAAACACATCAGTTTGCAAACCATACTGAATGCAAGGAGGTATACAGTATACATACACACTGTAAAAAAAAAAAAGAGTCAACTTAAAATAATTTGTTACCCTGCTGCCTTAAAATTTTAAGTTCAGTTAACAAAAAAATTGGTTTGTTAAACTTAAAAGCTGGGCAAGTTACCCAGCTGCCTTAAAATTTTAAGCTGAATCAACTCAAATATCTAAATTGTGCAACTTGTCATTTCAAGCTGACTAAACTTTTTTAAGTTGACTGAACTTAAAAATTTAAGGCAGCAAGGTAACAAATTGTTTTAAGTTGACCTAAGTTGTTTTTTTTACAGTGTTGAGGTCAAAGGTTTACATACATCTTAGCGAATCTGCAAAATGTTATTTATTTTACCCAAATAAGAGGGATCATACAAAATGCATGTTATTTTTTATTTAGTACTGACCTGAATAAAATAATTCACATAAAAGATGTTTACATATAGTCCACAAGAGAAATTAATAGTTGAATTTATAAAAATGTATATACTTCTTAATACTGTGTTGTTACCTGAATGATCCACATCTGTTTTTGTTGTTGTTGTTTAGTGATAGTTGTTCATGAGTCCCTTGTTTTTCCTGAACAGTTAAACTGCCCGCTGTTCTTCAGAAAAATCTTTCATGTCCCACAAGTTATTTGGAGATCCATCTTTTCACACTGAGGACAACTGAGGGACTCATATGCAACTATTACAGAAGGTTCAAAAACTATGCATTAAGAGCCAGGGGTGAAAACTTTTGAACAGAATGAATATGTGTACATTTTCTTATTTTGCCAAAATAAAATTTTTTTTTAATTTAGTGCTGCCCTTCAAAAGCTACAAAAGATAATTACATTTTTCCCAGAAGACAAAATAAGTTAAATGTACCCTGATCTTCAAATTCAAAGTTTTCACCCCCCGACTCTTGTTGTTTTTCCTTCAGCAACAGTGAGTGTTTGAACTTTTGTAATAGTTGCATATGAGTCCCTCAGTTGTCCTCAGTTGAAAAGATGGATCTCAAAATCATACAGTCATAGTTGGAAAGGGTTCAAATACACAAAAATGCTGAAAAACCAAAGAATTTGTGGGACCTGAAGGATTTTTCTGAAGAACAGCGGGCAGTTTAACTATTCAGGACAAAAAATTGACTCATGAACAACTGTCACTAAAAAACAGCTGTAGATCATTCAGGTAACCACTCAGTATTAAGAATCAAGTGTATGTAAATTTTTGAACAGGGTCATTTTCATGAATTCAGCTATTATTTTCTCTTGTGGACTTTATGTAAATATATTTTATGTGAAATATCTTATTCAGGTCAGTAGTAAAGAAAAAAATAACATGCATTTTGTATGATCCCTCTTATTTTGCTAAAATAATGAACTTTCGCAAATTCTCCAAGATGTATGTAAACTTTTGACCTCAGCTGTATATATAATATAGACCAGTGGTTCTCACTAGGGGGCCTCAGCACACTTCCAAGGGAGCCACAAAATGGCTTAATATGATTTCAAATAAGACAAAACAAGTAAAATAAGCTAAAACAGCTAAAATCAAGGCATATTTCCTATTTTAATTTGTTCTTTTGACAACTCTTATTTTTTCTCAAGAACCAGGATTCCCATGGCCTTGGAAATTTTAAAAGTGTGATTTCCAGACCTAGAAAGTCACAGAAAATTCTCTAATAAATATGAATACTTCTAATTATCTAAGAGGTTTTTTTTTTTTTTTTCAAATTGCTATTTGTGATTAAAACATTTAATCCCATAATTATAATTTTTAAATTATAATTTTATAACAGACAGCACAATAAGCACGGCAATATCTTTCCACTGTACCTGCTTAAGCCGTTTTACTTCATGCTCCAGTTCAATCTCTCGAGTCTTGGCATTGTACTCGGACAGCCCTGCGGCGCTACGGCCTCGGCCGGGCTTCTCAGTCTCCAGTTTAAAAAGTTGTAGGTGCTCCAGTTCACGCCGCAAGTCCTCAATCAGCTACAAGCACATGTTAATTGTGTGAGAGGTCTGGAGATTTATGCTTCTGTATGTGTATAACTGTAATCTGCAATAAAAATGACACTGTGCTTACCTCCTGCATGGCCTCTCGCTCCTTCTGAAACTCATGTCTGTTCTGCCAAAGTTTATCCATCATTTTCCTATACAGATCCATCTCATCCTTCAAACGCAAGCTTGTATCTTCCAGTTTATCTGTCATGCGTTGCTTCTCCTGTGCACAAATATAAATACAAATATACACAGTGAGCATTTTGGACTTCATGCAGCTGTTTATTTTACCGTTGTGTCACCTCTGTATTTAATGTTTCACTGAATTTCAAATCAATAATAAAATCTGCCAACAATTTCACCCTAAATATAGCTTCTTTAGCTGATTTGAAAATTAAAAATGCATTTTTCAGTCTAGTCCACAAGAGGACCTTTAATTTTTTAGCTGTATCAGACAGTGACCTAGTTTTTAGCTTTATGGAAATGCTACAGCATCAAGTTGTGCAGTTGCTCAACAATGTTTCATTCCATCTCAGAGATCAAAGCCTCACAGACCCTGCGTCTAAATACGGGGCTGCTAATGTCATGCAGGCAGAAGCTTTCACACTCATTACACTAGCTAATGCAAACATCATGAAACAGTGTGCTGTTAACACTGACAAGCTCCAGGGATTTCACTGCCTCCTGAAATGTGTCAAAAGACGCTTCAGTGAGGTCAGAAGTGATAGTGTGAAAATAGGTGTGTGAACATGTGTCAGTGAGTGTTTTAGTGCAAGAGAGAAAGAAATTGGTCTTTTAATTGTAAAGCTGATGTATGGCGATGGTCAAGGGATTTGACGCATATCTGACCTGGTCCAGTTTCTCAGTTTGAGACTTGAGTCTGCACACGTTCACTTTCATCTCTGCATTCTCCTCTTCCAGCTGCTGAACCCTGTGGGAAGAAATCCTCCATTATAAAGTAGCATGTTTTAAGGTCTTGAGACCTCCATGTTTCATATAAATGTTTTTGTGCTTTTGTGTCTGACAGAAGACTAGATACCTGTTACTAAGCAGTTCAATCTCAGTACTCTTGTCTCTCTCCATCTTACTATAGGCCTCTCTGTGTCTCTTTAGCTCCTCCTCTAAACATTGCTCTGCACGCGTCTCCTGATCTTTGATCTGCTCCTCCAGCTCATGTACCCTGATGGACACAAATAGACATAAGAAAACATATACTACATACTCTATACATACATCTCTTATGCTCACCAAGGCTGCATTTATGTGATCAAAAGAGTAATAGAGTATAAACATTAATATTGTGAAATATCATTACAATTTAAAATGTAATTTATTCCTGTGATGGGAAAGCTGAATTTTCAGCATCATTACTCTAAGTTTCAGTGTCACATGATTCTTCAGAAATCATTCTAATATGCTGATTTGCTGCTCAAGAAACATTTATTAACAATTATTATTAATATTATTATTATTAATGTTGAAAATAGTTATTCCTCCATATTTTTTGTGGAAACTGACGCGGAAGGACTGATGAATAGAAAATTAAAAAGAACAGCATTTTATAACATTATAAATGTCTTTACTGTATTTCTAGATCAATTACATTAATTCTTGCTAAATGAAAAATGTTAATTTGTTTCCAAACAAGTCCTATTGACCCTAAACTTTGGAAGAGAAGTATAATTACGAATAAAGTAATAAATAATAAATCACCCAACTAATAGTCAGATCTCTTTACCTGTGAACTAGTTGTGTGTTTTCCTGTTTAAGTTTAGATTTCAGATCTCCATTCGCCAGACTGTCGTTCTCAAGCTCTGTTATCTTCTTTTCCAAATAACTCACCTGCAATGGAAATACAGAAGAATTCATTATTATAGACCTTTATTATAGACAACGTTTCTGAATCACATGCACAGGAAAACAGCATTATTTTAGTGGCCTTATGAAGTATATCTAAAACATTATTTGAATTTTATGCATTAAGCCTAAACAATAAACATGGTCTTCAGTGAGCAGATTATTATACTTCAAGGACCTTCTCAGTGATGTCAATGTCACAGGAGTCGATGCTGTCTCTGAACAGGTCCTCTGTGCTGCCCTGACTGCTGCTGAAGTTACTGTGGTGGAAGAGCTGACTGTGGGACACACAGAGAAACAGAGAATCACAAAATGGAACTAAAGTTACTAATCATTCTTCTGTCTAACCAGTTAGTGACTTACACTGCATCCAAAATCGAATACAAAAAAGTATGTAAGAAATTTTGAATTCATATTTGAAAGACGAAAAGCAAAAAGTGAATTCTGAAGTGTGCATTCGATGGACACTTTACTATACCATGAGGCCATGGGGGAGGATTTATAAATGGCAGTGCAGTGAGATCATGTGACAGTAACAACATGGTGTATGTACAGTCGTGGCCAAAAGTTTTGAGAATTACATAAATACTGGAAATTGGAAAAGTTGCTGCTTAAGTTTTTATAATAGCAATTTGCATATACTCCAGAATGTTATGAAGAGTGATCAGATGAATTGCATAGTCCTTCTTTGCCATGAAAATTAACTAATTCCCGAAAAAAAACTTTCCACTGCATTTCATTGCTGTCATTAAAGGACCTGCTGAGATCATTTCAGTAATCGTCTTGTTAACTCAGGTGAGAATGTTGACGAGCACAAGACTAGAGATCATTATGTCAGGCTGATTGGGTTAGAATGGCAGACTTGACATGTCAAAAGGAGGGTGATGCTTGAAATCATTGTTCTTCCATTGTTAACCATGGTGACCTGCAAAGAAACGCGTGCAGCCATCATTGCGTTGCATAAAAATGGCTTCACAGGCAAGGATGTTGTGGCTGCTAAGAATGCACCTAAATCAACAATTTATATCAAGAACTTCAAGGAAAGAGGTTCAATTCTTGTTAAGAAGGCTTCGGGGCGTCCAAGAAAGTCCAGCAAGCGCCAGGATGGTCTCCTAAAGAGGATTCAGCTGCGGGATCGGAGTGCCACCAGTGCAGAGCTTGCTCAGGAATGGCAGCAGGCCAAGACTTTTGGAAGATGGCCTGGTGTCAAGAAGGGCAGCAAAGAAGCCACTTCTCTCCAAAAAAAACATCAGGGACAGATTGATCTTCTGCAAAAAGTATGGCGAATGGACTGCTGAGGACTGGGGCAAAGTCATATTCTCTGATGAAGCCTCTTTCCGATTGTTTGGGGCATCTGGAAAAAGGCTTGTCCGGAGAAGAAAAGGTGAGCGCTACCATCAGTCCTGTGTCATGCCAACAGTAAAGCATCCTGAGACCATTCATGTGTGGGGTTGCTTCTCATCCAAGGGAGTGGGCTCACTCACAATTTTGCCCAAAAACACAGCCATGAATAAAGAATGGTACCAAAACACCCTCCAACAGCAACTTCTTCCAACAACCCAACAACAGTTTGGTGAAGAACAATGCATTTTCCAGCACAATGGAGAACCGTGCCATAAGGCAAAAGTGATAACTAAGTGGCTCGGGGACCAAAACGTTGACATTTTGGGTCCATAGCCTGGAAACTCCCCAGATCTTAATCCCATTGAGAACTTGTGGTCAATCCTCAAGAGGCGGGTGGACAAACAAAAACCCACTAATTCTGACAAACTCCAAGAAGTGAAAGAATGGGTTGCTATCAGTCAGGATTTGGCCCAGAAGTTGATTGAGAGCATGCCCAGTCGAATTGCAGAGGTCCTGAACAAGAAGGGCCAACACTGCAAATACTGACTCTTTGCATAAATGTCATGTAATTGTCCATAAAAGTCTTTGAAACGTATGAAGTGCTTGTAATTATATTTCAGTACATCACAGAAACAACTGAAACAAAGATCTAAAAGCAGTTTAGCAGCAAACTTTGTGAAAACTAATATTTGTGTCATTCTCAAAACTTTTGCCCACGACTGTAGTACATCCAAATTCCATTGACATGACCATATTCATATTATAAAGATAATACTTCTTAACAGCCAAAAAGTAAGTTCAAACTTAAATGTAGTACCTACTCAGTATGTGATTTCAGACACACTGATAGTAAGGCAATCTGGCATTAAGCCAGCACTTTGTAGTCTCATACTGTGCTATCATGTGAAAATAACAAAGATGAGAGACTTACCGACCAAATGCTGTACTGGAAATTTTCCGGTTTGGGCTGTAAAAAGAAATTGAAAAGATGCTTGTATTAGAACAAACAAATTCATAAAACAAATAAAATACCATCCAGAAAGGCCATTATATATATACCATTCATAAGTTTGGGATCAGTGCAATTTTTAATGTTTTTTAAAGAAATTTCTTCTGCTCATTGAGACTGCGTTTTTTTATCAAAAATACAGAACAAAGGGTATTATTGTGAAATATTATTACAATTTAAAATAACATTTTTCTATTTCAATATACATTAAAATTATTTTTTTCTGTGATCAAAGCTGAAATTTTAGCATCATTACTCTAGTAAACAGAGTCACATGATCTATCAGAAATCATTCTAATATATTGATTTATTATCAGTGCTGGGAACAGTTGTGCTGCTTAATATTTTGTTGGAACCTGTGATTCTTTTTTTAGGATTCTTTGATGGATAGAAAGTTTAAAAGAACAGCATTTACTTAAAATAGAAATCTTTTCTAACAATATATACCACTGTTCAAAAGTTTGAGGTCAGTACATTTTTATTCTTTCTTTTTAATACATTTAATACATTTATTTAGCAAGGATGTGTTAAACTGATAAAAAAAAGTGTATTTTTACACTATAAATGCTGTTCTTTTTAACTTTTTATTCATTTAAGAATCCTGAAAAAAAGTATCACAGGTTCCAAAAATTATGTGGCAGCACAACTGTTTCCAACATATATTATTCTAATAATAAATCAGCATATTAGAATTGATTTCTGGAGTAGTGGCTGATGAAAATTCAGCTTTACATCACAGGAATAAATTATATTTTACAGTATATTATATAGAAACCATTGTTTTATATTGTAATAACATTCCGCAATATTACTGTTTTTTTTTCTGTTTTTTGATTAAATAAATGCAGCCTTGATGAGCTTAAGAGACTTCTTTAAAAAACATTACAAGTCTTACTGATCCCAAACTTTTGAACTATAGTGTGTGTGTGTGTCTGTATATATATATATAGATAGATAGATAGATAGATAGATAGATAGATAGATAGATAGATAGATAGATAGATAGATAGATAGATAGATAGATAGATAGATAGATAGATAGATAGATAGATAGATAGATAGATAGATAGATAGATAGATAGATAGATAGATAGATAGATAGATAGATAGATATTTAGACTTTAGTTCTAGACTTTTACTAATTCACTTTTGTCCATGTGGCCAAGATCGTGTACTACAGTCAGTTTGTCCTAGGTCATGAGATTACACATATAATCAGACAGCTCTGGAAGACCTCTGTAAAAATAGAATACCTGCACTCTAATTATAAACCTCTCTCTGTGTTTATGTAACTGTGTGACCCACGTCACACTTTAAAGCCCTCTTCTCATTACATCACACAGGTCTGAACTCAAACAGCTCGCCGAAACACAAGTCAGCTCTCCTGTCTTCATACCCAACCCAGCTATCGCCGCACTGACAAAACACATTTCACTACAACGACACTAATAAAGCCAGACAATCTGCAAACCAAGGGAGATGAGGTCAACTACGCTCACAGCATTCACGCACATACCCTCAAAAGGGCAGTTGTGACCTGTCATGACCTGTTAAAGTAGCTGGCCATATTTGGTACAAAAAAAAAAAAATTCTGATGGCTTTTACTTTAAACAGTCATTCAACAGCAGATCTTTGTATAAGTCTGCATTTGTATGTTTTTTTTTCTAGAATATTTATTAATACAATGACACAAATGTTTGGTGGCCATTATAGAGCGGGTCGTATTGGTGCCGATCATGTTTTGCATGAATGCATTTCAACAGAGTATGCAGTGGAGGATTTTGACAAAAATGCCAGAGGATTAATAGCCAAAGGCCACAGAATGCCACATGATCCTACTTCCTCATCACACCTATTCAGTCAGAGAAAAGGAAGTCACACAGAACAGCCTCTCTTGCTCGCTTCCAAAAGGTAGCCACTTGATTATGCTGCCACCTTGTTTTATTATGATTTATAATAATAAAAATGAAAAGGCAATCCCAGAATGCACTGCATCAATCTAGGTGAAAAAATAATTCATTGTAGTGGAAGAAGTGATGTACAAAAGGTTAAATGTTAATTATTTTACCAAAATAAGAGGGATCATACAAAATGCATGTTATTTGTTAGTACTAAAAAAATTCACATAAAAGACGTTTACATATAGTCCACAAGAGAAAATAATAATTGTATTTATAAAAATGACCCTGTTCAAAAGTTTACATACGCTTGATTCTTAATACTGTGTTGTTACCTGAATGATCTGTTTTTTTGTTTGTTTGTCTGTTTGTTTAGTGATAGTTGTTCATGAGTCCCTTGTTCATCCTGCACAGTTAAACTGCCTGCTGTTCTTCTGAAATATCCTTCAGGTTCCACAAATTCTTTGGTTTCCATCATTTTTGTGTAGTAACAATGACTGTATGATTTTGAGATCCATCTTTTCACACTGAGGACAACTGAGGGACTCATATGCAACTATTACAGAAGGTTCAAACACTCACTGATGCTCCAGAAGGAAAAACTATGCATTAAAGGGGTGGAAATATTTTGTATTTAAAGAGCAGGTAAATTTAAAGTATTTTGTCTTCTGGGAAACATGTATCTTCTGTAGCCTCTGAAAGGCATAACTAAATGAAAAAATACAATATTTAGGCAAAATAAGAAAAACGTACACATCTCCATTCTGTTCAAAAGTTTTCACCCGCGGCTCTTACAACTCAACGATAACTTATAATCCTTTAAACAGACCTACTCTAAGCTATGAGATTGTTAATCGATGGTAATCTTTATGTCAACTTATTCTTTAAAAAACTGACTTTTCACTGGGAGTTTGATTGACAGGTGATCTGACCAATCATAATGCTGAATTTGCCAGAGTAGAATACCGTTGGTGGACTTGAACTTGAAAAATGAATGTTTGAATTTCTTAAAAATTTCGGTCAGGTAGATTAAATATTAGGCTAATATCTTAATTAATACTGCTTGTAAGTATCTTTACCACCTATCTTCAGTTTGTCAAAATATTGTGCCTTTTCCTGCTTACTAAATCTTACTGAAGCTTCCACACGTTTTTTTCGTGGTTTAGACAGCATAAATTAGCAGAACAACTTATTCACTAGTACATTAACCATGCAATCCATGCTGTTGTTTACATCCGAGTATCTCCAATACAGCCGTGCATCTGGGTAACTGAACAAAACGTGATGATTCTGACCTCTGAAATAACTCATGCAGTCCCATGACGGTTAAGATGCTGTCTTAGAAGGCTGCTGTAGGAAGTATGTAGTGAGGCCGCTCACTAGGTTTTGAGAAAGTGGATCTGTGTCGGTAGTATAATGTCTCGGTGTGTCAGCAGCAGAGGTGGAAACCTTATAATCCCATGATGCTTTAAATCTTGTTACAGATGAAAGATTGCAGTGTCGTGCTCCTGAAGTGCCAAATTTGTTAGGTGTCCACATAATAACAAAAGGATTATTTCAGCAGTTTTCATCAAATTCCACCACACACACCCACCCACTTAAACACCCCAGGCTTTTCTTGAGGGGCTCCGTTTTTTTTCCTTCACTGTCTGTGATAACATTCACAAAGATTAGTAAACCCTCGACTGGAACATTGTTGCTATGGTAACAGCTCTTCTGATGAAACCCGTCTCCCGATAAAGCTTCTGACAGACCAGGGTGATTAAAGAGACTCATAAAAATATATCTAGCTTTACCTAGAGTGAACTGAGACATAAAGAATCCTCTCAGAAGTGCAGCACTATGCCATTTAATATGAACTATAGATGCTGCAAAGTTCACATCCAGAAAAGTTCACTTCCGTAATCAAAATTTCCTGATCATTTACTCACCCCCATGTCATCCAAGATGTTCATGTCTTTCTTTCTTCAGTCGAAATGTTTTTTGAGGAAACTTCAATGGGGATCAACAGTTTTTATAACGTTCATGTTGGACTACAAAAAGGACATCCTCCCTGTAGCCCTCTATTAGAGTAACACACCATAACTCTTTCAAATAACTCTGTCATCTCTTACCTGTTAGCTTTGAGGTTCTTGAGTCTGGCCTCTAGGTCATTGAGCAGGTTGACTTTCTTGCAGCACTGAGAGCAGTAAACATCCAGAAGCTCACTGTTGTACAGGTGCCTGATCTTCTGAGGGGTCTGTCCAGCACTGGAAACACCATTAAGTCATGATCAATACTGGCAGTAAAAGACTTCAGATTTTACTTGCTCAGTATGTTTAATAACATAATATGGGGAGATCTTTCAAATTGTGTATAGTTGGAAAAGAACGTCTAATAATATGTTATTGAGTTCATGATAAGGTAATTAACTTTGATTCAACCAGAATCACACACAGAACAAATGAGAACAGCTAACGATACAAAACACCCACTCCCATGCCAAATCCGTTTCATAATTATTGGCTGTTGTGATTTTATGTTTAACAATGAGATGATTAATGGCTGTCAAAAGCATTAACGCAAGAGAGTCAGAATTATAAATAACTACTACGCATTAGTAATATTCTTAGTGACTCTCATGAAAACATGTGACCCTAAACCACAAAACCAGTCTTAAGTAGCACGGGTATTTTTGTAGCAATAGCCAAAAATACATAGTATGGGTCAAAATGATAAAAAATCATTTTGATAACATATCAAAACTTAATTTTTGATTAGTAATATACATTGCTGAAAACTTCATTTGGACAACTTTAAAGGCGATTTTCCCAATATTTAGATTTTTTTGCACCCACAGGTTTCAGATTTTCAAATGGTTGCATCTCAGCCAAATATTGTCCTATCCTAACAAACCATACATCAATGGAAAGCTTTATGATATATGATAGATTTATGATATATAAATCTCAATTCCAAAAAATTGACCTTTATGACTGGTTTTGTGGTCCAGGGTCACGTACATCCAGGTCATATTTCAACCTCAAAAAATATTAAATTAAATTGTGAAAATGTGGAAAGATTTGAACTTTAAGCACACCCAAATTATCACTATCATAGTGCACTTTCTTTCATTCTTGTTTTCTTTTATGCTTTCTTTCTTGCGGCAAAAAATTATAATTAAATTAAATATAATTTATTTCTTTTTTTGCTTTGTTTTGGCTTGAACTTATTCATTTCTGGTTTCATGCTTGAATTCATTTTTAATGTTTTAAAAAAAATATGCTCATCAAGGCTGCATTTACAGAAAAAAAGAAAAAAACAGTAATATTGTGAAATATTATTTAAGCAATAAGGTACGAGAGGCCGTGCTGTATCGTGAATAAATCACGGCTGAAGGGCGCTGTTAACCCCTTCAGCCGTAATTTATTCACGATACAGCACGGCCTCAAGTACCTTATTGCTTTTATAAAACGGTTACCACACAATCAAAATATTAAAATCAAAAATATATATTAATTTATATATATTAAATTGTACGTTTTCATAAAGTAAAATCATTAACTGCCTTCCGCTGTAAAAAGTAGTCCCTAACTGCTGCAGCTGTGTTTACGTTGCTAAGGGTGGTTGCTAAGGGGGCTCAATGATACACAAAACCGTTGAGTGAAGCGGTCATAGCAGTGCCGTATCATGAATACGACACAGCTGCTGACCAATCAGAACTGAGGAATGGAACTAACCGTTTTATAATACAGTTTAAATTATTGGATTTATATTTTAGTGTATTTTAAAATATCATTTTTTCTTGTGATGCAAAGCTAAATTTTCATAAGCATTATTATTCCAGTCTTAAGTGTCACATGATCCTTCAGAAATCATTCAAATATGCTGATTTATTACTTTTATTATCAATGTTGGAAACAATTTATAACATACAATAATTTTTTGGAACCTTTGACCCTTTTTTCAGGATTGTTGAACAGCATTTATTCAAAATATAAATCTTTTCTAACAATATAAGTCTTTGCTAATACTTTTTATTAATTTACCACATCCTTGGTGAATAAATGTATTTATATAAAAACAAAGAATAAAAAATTGCTGACCACAAACGTTCAAATAGTAGCTTATATTGTTACAAAAGATTTCTACATCAAATAAATGCTGTTCTGTTTACCTTTTTTTTTTTTATTAAAGAATCCTGTGAAGTATCACAGGTTTCCACAAAATATTAAGCAGCACAACTGTGTCCAACATTGATAATAAATCAGCATATTAGAATGATTTCTAAAGGATCATATGACACTGAAGACTGGAGTAATTATGCTGAAAATTCAGCTTTGCATCATAGGAATAAATTACGTTTTAAATTATATTCACATAGAAAACAGCTATCTTACATTGAAATAATATTTCACAATAATACAGCAATTCTGTATTTTTGATCAAATAGCATAAGAAACATTTTACTGATCCTAAATTTTAAAACTGTAGTGTATGGCCGTATTTTTGTGAGCGGTGCGTGCTAAATTGAGTTACCTGGAGGGCAGAGAGGAGCCCAAGTCAGAGAAACCATTGGTACGTGTGTCATCATCAGGGATGGGGCTGCTGGGAGTAAAATCCACATCTTCTCCCTCTCCATAGTCCTCAAACTGCTCCTCCACTGAGATTACTGAAGCCGCTGCTGACGAAACCATCTGACCACAGCTAAAACCAAACAGACAGGTTGCAGGTCTCACTTTATGTACTAACTATTAGTTATTTTATTTAACATAATTACTTTTTATCCATTTAATCAAACAGTATTTATTGCTACATTTTAACTAAAATTCTGGCAACAAATGTGACCCTGGACCACAAAACCAGTCATAAGTAGCAGAGGTATATTTGTAGCAATAGCCAAAAATACATTGTATGGGTCAAAATTATTGATTTTTCTATTATGCCAAAATTCATTAGGATATTAAGTAAAGATCATGTTCCATGAAGTTATTTTGTCAATTTCCTACCGTAAATATATCAAAACTTAATTACTAATATGCATTGCTAAGAACTTCATTTGGACAACTATAAAGGTGATTTTCTCAGTTTTTAGATTGTTTTTTTTTTTTGCACCCTCAGATTCTAGACAAACCATACATCCATGAAAAGCTTATTTATTCAGTTTTCAGATGATTTTTTAAGCTCAAATAATGCTAAAACAAGAACAACAAACATAATCATCCATAACACTGACTTGTTTCCATGTAGAAAGAGTGCACCCAGTCCTTCTTCTTTATCATGACGCCCTCCTTCAGAAGATTCAGATCCTGCCCCGCTGTCTCCTGCACTCTCCATGTCTGATTCCTGCACGTCCCGTCCACCCATTCCTTCCTCATCAGAATACAGCTGGCACTCTGGGTACGGCCGCGTGCACACAATGATCGGGGGTCCCAGACTCCCCTCCCCGTGCTGCAAAAAGATATCAGAGAAAACCTGTTGAATAAAGTCATATTGCTCAAAATCAAACGCAAAAGCAAAACTAGACTGGATTACTTTAACTCTCTATGTGGTCTTTTCAAACACAAAACTGAGGTGAAATAAGAACTTAAGACAACCTTTCTCAGAGGGACACAAAAGTTGGGTCAAAGGTTATGGAAACTTTGCTCATTAACCTTAGAAGACACAAATGGCGCCAAAATAGGACAAAAGTCATCATGGTAAATTGGTGTGAGACATTTCAATTGACTAATGAATTGTGAGTCTAACAAAGAGAAGAAAAGAATAAGGATTTAGATTGACAAGGGTGCTCTCAAAATTAAAATTAGATTTAAATATCCTCCATTTAATTTATACCATAGTGAACATTTCCCACTGTTCACTGTTTTTAACAGCTATTCTGTCCTGCAAGTGCAGTTCAAAATATTAATTTACTTATTAAAATCCATGTCACATCTCAATGGCACGAGGAACATGGGTATCAGCTGATGTTGCCCAGTGGCTCATTGTTAGAGCAGAGACAGAGCAGAATAATTACCACACTATGAGAGATTGTTAAATCAATGGTAAGTCTTTATATATGTTACAATACATACATATCTGACACTTTCTATCTGACTAATATAAAAGTTTATTTATATTTGCATCTTTGCATCTTGGGAGACACTGCATTATTAAAGCTGAGAGTTATGGCGGGTCATTAAGCCTTTACTACTTTCTGGGGAACAACAGCACACACCAAAGTGCTTTAAAATGACTTCACATCTTAGCTCATCCCTCATAAATGATTATACTGCAAATGATCATAATGCAATGCTCCAATAAAACCTTCTCTGCAACTTTCAGACGACATTAAAAATCACAGAAATAAATAGCCATAAATTGCTAGTTTGTCATAAAGTAGTCTCAGCCTCGGATGTTACACCCACGGACCTAAACACTGGCTGAACATCTGATGGCACACAAAACTGGAAACACTTCAGGAGTTTCAAAGTCATCATCTGATTGGTTGAATTCTACTGGATTTCCGGGAGATGTGTGTGTTGCGTTCTTTAATGTTCTGCCTGAAAACAAAGACGCAGTGTCGCCAAACCCCCTCATGGAAGAAGAAAGCTATTGTGTTTACAACTGTGACAATGAGCACTTATCAGTATCAACTACAAGCTTAATTTTCCAAAGTATGTAAAATATGTAGTAATATAAGTTTGCGGCATAGACTCTTCAAAATACGATCAAGAGTTTTACACACCAGTCTGTTACTGTGGAGACATTTCACGCCCCTAAACATGACGCAGTAGAAAGCGGAACGTGACTTGTTGCTTTAGCTGTCAGTCATAAGGCTCTTGGGCGGGCCTTGGCCATTCAATTCAGCCAAGGTTCCAAGACCTTCTGCCGTCAATCTGAAGGTCTGGCTATGCGAGAGTACTCATACAGTGACTCCAAACGTATTTGAACACCTTTAAAATTAACTTTCACTTAGATTTTTCTGCAGTTTCAATGCACAGATAAAATATCAAACAATTTAAATTACAAACATTAAACTACAAACATTAACTGATAATACTGAACCACATATCTATGGTTTTATTTAAATCATACTATCTGTATTTTCTGTGTGTGAAATGTTTTGCTTAAAATTTGTTTGTACTACATTTCATTAAAATAAATGCCAGGGAGTTTATTATTTTGTCCTAATGTAACGTCATTCATCACTGTGGCTTACGTGTAAACACTCAAATAATTGACCCTTTGCAAACAGCTTGATTGACAGGCGACCTGACCAATCATAATGTAGAATCCGCTATTTTTTCAGACAAAATTATCAGACAGGAAATCAGATTAACTTCAGTGGACTTAAACTTGGAAAATTGTGTGTATTGATGTCTTTCCGCAGTTTAAATAAAATACGTTCTGATGTTCATTCATGTTTATTGTGTGGTAAGGTAAGTGGTAAATTAAGTAAATGAGAAAAGACAATCGGTTTACATGTTGATTGATCTAATAGGGCAATACAGTAATCTGTCCCGACACATTAAAGAGCCACAAAATGGTATATATTGTTTTCTTCTTTATAAAAAATGACATTTTAAAGTCGAGACCTTGTTTCATACCAGAAGTAACCTTCTCTTGTCTGTCGGCGTGTTGTCAGATTCCTCTTTGCTCTGCAATGTATTTTTCACTGCTTGAGAACATGATGTGTACAGTCGTGGGCAAAAGTTTTGAGAATGACACAAATATTAGTTTTCACAAAGTTTGCTGCTCAACTGCTTTTAGATCTTTGTTTCAGTTGTTTCTGTGATGTACTGAAATATAATCACAAGCACTTCATACGTTTCAAAGGCTTTTATCGACAATTACATGACATTTATGCAAAGAGTCAGTATTTGCCGTGTTGGCCCTTCTTTTTCAGGACCTCTGCAATTCGACTGGGCATGCTCTCAATCAACTTCTGGGCCAAATCCTGACTGATAGCAACCCATTCTTTCATAATCACTTCTTGGAGTTTGTCAGAATTAGTGGGTTTTTGTTTGTCCACCCGCCTCTTGAGAATTGACCACAAGTTCTCAATGGGATTAAGATCTGGGGAGTTTCCAGGCCATGGACCCAAAATTTCAACGTTTTGGTCCCCGAGCCACTTTTGCCTTATGGCACGGTGCTCCATCGTGCTGGAAAATGCATTGTTCTTCACCAAACTGTTGTTGGGTTGTTGGAAGAAGTTGCTGTTGGAGGGTGTTTTGGTGCCATTCTTTATTCATGGCTGTGTTTTTGGGCAAAATTGTGAGTGAGCCCACTCCCTTGGATGAGAAGCAACCCCACACAAGAATGGTCTCAGGATGCTTTACTGTTGGCATGACACAGGACTGATGATAGCGCTCACCTTTTCTTCTCCGGACAAGCCTTTTTCCAGATGCCCCAAACAATCGGAAAGAAGCTTCATCGGAGAATATGACTTTGCCCCAGTCCTCAGCAGTCCATTCGCCATACTTTTTGCAGAAGATCAATCTGTCCCTGATGTTTTTTTTTTGGAGAGAAGTGGCTTCTTTGCTGCCCTTCTTGACACCAGGCCATCTTCCAAAAGTCTTGGCCTCACTGTGTGTGCAGATGCGCTCACACCTGCCTGCTACCATTCCTGAGCAAGCTCTGCACTGGTGCCACTCCGATCCCGCAGCTGAATCCTCTTTAGGAGACCATCCTGGCGCTTGCTGGACTTTCTTGGACGCCCTGAAGCCTTCTTAACAGTGCAGTGGAAAGTTTTTTTCGGGGTGAAGTTCATTTTCATGGCAAAGAGGGACTATGCAATTCATCTGATCACTCTTCATAACATTCTGGAGTATATGCAAATTGCTATTATAAAAACTTAAGCAGCAACTTTTTCCAGTTTCCAATATTTATGTAACTCTCAAAACTTTTGGCCACGACTGTATAGTGTGAGAGTGGTATTGTTTGTCAGACATAGCAACAGTAACTAACGAGGGTGGGTTTTTGCGAAGGGTCAAATGACTTCCCTAAGGAACCCTATAATAGGGCTCCACGATGTGGAAAATATGGACAGAATCTAGTCATAAAAATGGAATTTACTGTAATATGGAATGTCATGGAATTTGATGAATTTTGAATTAACTAATCAAAAATATGTCAGGACACCTAAATCAAAACTCAATATGGACTAGTGTCTCTAAATATTAACCTGCAAAAAATACTATTTAAATATGAATCCATGTTCTGCGTGTTTCTGTGTGAATGAATGGTGCAGACATTAGGTTTTGTTTACTACACACATACTGAAGCGCACGTGATGCTCACAGTGTTTTCAGACTCTGCCACCTCAATATATGAGTACATGAATGTAATCTCTAAAACTGTTCCAGGAGTCACTTAATTTTACTGTTTCTTTTTTTTTTATGTCATCTATTATATCATATACAAACAGACACTTAAAGGTTTTTACAGCAACCCATCAAAATAAAAGTGTGGTATAACTTGAAGAAACTGTGACAGAAATATAAGACTTAATGTAATCGTAGTTCTACTACTAATACTAAAATTAATATTATTAAAACATTATTTTTTTAAGAAATATTTACCAGAATCTATTTACTAGAAAAACATAAATACACAACACAGTATTTCTGAAAGAAGTTAACTAAAGATGCTTTTGTTTGTTCAAATGTAATGAAGCCATTAAAACGGAACCCACAAAATTACTGGAAAACACAGAATTTGGTAAAGACAAAAAACTGAATTTGAGAAAAAAATAAAAATAGACCAGAATTTATTTACTAGAAAAACATAAATACACAACACGGTAATTCTGAAAGAAGTTAACTTAAGATGCTTTTGGTTATTAAAATTGAACAAAACCATTTAAATGGAATCTACAAAATGAATGGAAAACACAGAATTTGGTCAAACAAAAAACTGAATTTGAGAAAAAAAAATTAGCTTAAATAAAAATGTAGTAGGGCCTTAAAATGTAGTTTTTGTTAAACCTTTAATAGATAGCTGTTAAATTGTGTAAGTTTCATGATTTCAATTAATTAGAAATGCTTTTTAATTCATATTTTTAATTTAACCATTAAAATAGAGTGTAGGAAAATTAAAACTGGGGGGGGGGGGTAATTTGTGGGAAAAAATAAATGGATTTGATAGGGCCCTACTTTTGACATACTAATACAGAGTACTTGTACTAATAATCTAATACTGAGAGGGATCTTTAATACACTCTCTGTATTACTACTGCTTGATTAGCACAGCAATGTAATATCCCTGGGTCTTTATGTTAAGCCCTAATTTTGCTTATTTTAGGCTTATGTTTTTCTTTACTCGAGAATATACATATGTGTATGTCTAACATATGTGTATATCTAACATATATATGTGACCCTGGACCACAAACCAGTCTTAAGTCGCTGGGGTATATTTGTAGCAATAGCCAAAAATACATAGTATGGGTCAAAATTATTGATTTTTCTTTTATGCCAAAAATCATTAGGAAATTATGTAAAGATCATGTTCCATGAAGTTTTTTTGTGAAATTCCTACTATAAATATATCAAAATGTAATTTTTGATTAGTAACATGCTTTGTTAAGAACTTAATTTGGACAACTTTAAAGGTGATTTTCTCAGTATTTTGATTTTTTTGCACCCTCAGATTCTAGACTTTCAAATAGATGTATCTCGGCCAAATATTGTCCTATCCTAACAAACCATACATCAATAGAAAGCTTATTTATTGAACTTTCATATGATGTATACATCTCAGTTTTGTAAAATTTAACCTTATGACTGATTTTGTAGTCCAGGGTCACATATATGTATTAAAAAGCTAATCTTTCCTTCAACCGCAAATTCATCCTTTTCCTAAAAGCATTTCATTCATATCATATCAGAGTGTATCTCAGAGAGGGTGACAGTGTGCTAGTGTGTATCTGAAGTGACCCCTCTCACATTCACACCTCAGTGAGCCCGTTACCTTCCTTTGTAGGTCACACACGATATTCGCTCACCTCTCCACTCACACCACACGGCAGATCTAAGAAACCAGACCAATACTGAAAAAAACAGGTGTAGAATATACTCAGAAATTGCTAGTATCATTCACAAATAATTACAAAGCTGTGACATACTAAATTAAAACACACTCCAATAATCTTATACGGATAAAGACAATTTGCAGTGTAGAACCAACCTGCCGGATTACTAGCATATATATATCCAGTCTTGCATTGATTAAAAAGGCCTTGAAAAAAAAAACATCTAGTTTGTCTGGACTGATCTGAGATTTTGACTACAAAAAAGGAAATGTAATGGCTAGCCGCAGGATTAAACATCACAGGTCTAGTCACAAATCTGGGTAAAACTTTGATTCTTCCCACATGGCTGTATCTTTGGAGATAAGAGTGGAGGCGCAGATTACTGATAAGTGATATCTGCATAGTCTTAATGTGAAGCTTTGACAGCATAATAGAGGTTCTCCCTGCTGAGCAGCGACTGTGATGAATGCAGCCCTATCAGATACACTCTGACTGCAGTAATGTAAGAGGAGATGCAGGGGTCTCCTGCAGTGCGAGCCCAGATAAATGAGCTATAAACGAAGACCCCTTTTGGTCCAACCCGACCTGAATCTGCCAGCCCCCCTTAGACAGCAACGTCTGGAATGCCTAGACTTAACATTTATTATTTAGACTGCTTTTTAGTCATGCATTAATACACAAACACACATCATTTTCTAAACCAAAAAATCCTATACACTCATAGCACACATGGTTAAATGTATTTCACTGATGAAAGTGGTTAAGAAATTGCTATTATCTTTTCACTCACCATTATTCTGTGTGTATGGTGTAGTGACAATGAAGTGATTTGATTTTTGTGACTGATTAACTTACAATAGGCATGACTTGTGGACTATTTATTTTTTATAGACACATTTTATAAAAATGAAGGGCAGCTTCACTTTAATCCAATCATTTTAGTTTATCTGTACTAAATTACACGTATCAGATTTCTATTTTAATCTTTCAGCTTACTCTTTAAAGTCAAAGCAGGGTTTTTACTGATTTTTAAGGTTAACATGATGGACTAATACTGTCATGCCGCAGTACTGCTGATCCACCAGCGTTTTATGCATTATTGCTGAGTTGCATCAAAGCTTAAATACAGCTCACATCCAAAATTCAAGGATGAGAAGAGCTAAAATACACTCACAAATGTGTCCACATTGCTTACAGTGGGCTGAGCTGGAGAGATGATCATCATTAAAAAGCCAGTGACTCCGCTCTGGACTATGCAGCCAGATATTGATTCAAACACATAGTGATGTCCATGCCGAGTCAATGCTGCTGTATTTTTGCAGGGTGTAAGTGGGATTCCGTCGATGGTTATTGTGTAATCAAACACGCTTTTATGTGTCATTACTGACCAAACAGAAATATCCTTTTATTACTTGGCTTAAAGGGACAGTCCACTAATTAAAGTTCTGTCATCAAGCGTGTTCATTAAACGAATGAAATGGTCAGAAAAGTACACTACCATTCAAAAATGTGGGGTCAGTTTCTTAAGAAGAATTATTTTTATTTGGCAAGGATGTATTACACTGATTAAAAACATTGTAAAAAAGCCTATGCCATAATTTATTTAAAATACATTTATGTCATACCAAGTATGCTTAAAATCCATTAATACATTACCAGTCAAAAGTTTTTGAACAGTAAGATTTTTAATGTTTTTACAGGAGTCTCCTTTGCTCACCAAGCCTGCATTTATTTGATCCAAAGTATCTATTTGAGCCATTTATTTGATCCAAAAAACTTTGAAATATTTTTACTTTTAAAAATACTGCGTTCTTTTTTAATACATTTTGAAATGTAGTTTATTCCTGTGATTTCAAAGCAGAATTTTAGCATCATTACTCCAGTCACATGATATAAAATTTAATGTAAAACAGAAATTTTCCGATTTCTTTAATGAATAGGACATTCAGAGGAACAACATTTATCTGAAATATAAATATTTTGTAAAATTATAAATGTCTATAAAAAATTATAAATATAAAGTATTAATTTCTATAATAGACTGACTCCAAGCCTTTGAATGGTGTAGTGTATAATGTTACAAAAGCTTTTTATTTCAGATAAATCCTGCTGTTTGGATCTTTCTATTCTTCAATCCTGAAAATTTTTTTTTAAATATGGATAATAATAATAAAAAAGCAAATTAGCATATTAGAATGATTTCTGAAGGATCATGTGACACTGAAGAGTGGAGCAACGATGCTGAAAATGTAGCTTTGATCATAGAAATCAATTATATTTTAAAATACATTCAAATAGAAAACAGTTATTTGAAACAGTAATTTTTTTTTTCAAAATTGTACTGTTTTTGCTGTACTTTAGATCAAATAAATAGCCTGGGTAAGCATTAGAGATAAAAAAAAAAAAAAAACATACAAAAAATCCAACTCCAAATTTTTGAATGGTAGGGAATTAAATGTGTTTGATGCGACCCTATTTCTTTGTCTCATTTTCAGAGCATGTCTGAAAACATTCAAATGCACAACATGTCCCAAAAGCTCTCTGATCTATAAATAGAGAAGTTTTTGTCTGTGAGAAGATGCATGATGTAGGAATGCACCTTGGTATCTCTCTCTTTCATATACATTATTCGATTATTTTCCTCAGTGAAACCAAAGCAAGCATTTTTTTTTCTAATGTTTAGATGTGCTTTGATTCTTCTCTATAAATCTGTAGAAGAACAGCACTTCTTAACAGATCTGCCATTTTAAGATGACAGCAACCCACACAAACAAACAAACAAACACAACACTCATTTCTGGCTAGCGGCCAAAGTGCACCATCATATTCAGAGCCTTTTCAAGTGCAGCTCACAAGAAATGTCAAGTGCGCACATAATCATGACAGAAAAACCTCTCAAATTTCTCATGACAACAGCAATCTCTACCACACACAGTACTAGCTGCTGTTTTTGGAGATTTTTCTGACATTTCAGACCACCTGACAACTCAAATCTATAAAAAATACAGCAACTACCTCAGAACAATGTGTATTGTGTACAAATTATCTTAGATTTTAAACCCTGTATCTTGAAATAGCTTTATTTCTGTTTTTGCTTAATGCTACTTTTGGCTAATGACCCTAATGAACCTGTTAGATAGCTTGCTATGTTACTGAAGTGACAACAGAAACATGCTAGTGGGGGACATGCAAGCTTGCTGCTCATTTTCTCTATCAACTGCGCTTGGCTGGTTTTGTTTGAGATCTCAGTGGAAATGCAGCTGGATAGCTGGCCATCTCGCTGCCTACACAGTCAGCAGACAAAAGACAGCTTGGATTTACTGGGAGCCATGAGTCATAATCCAGCTCTCGGGCTCTAAAACTGTCGGCCGCCCTTCTCTGGGCGGTATCAAAGCAAAACACCTTTGAACTCTTTATTGACCTTGAAAATGGTAACCCAACAAACACACAGAGCTGCAGTTACACAATCAATACTGCAGGGGCACTTGGATAAGCAAATTACCGTTTTATTCCACAGCATGTGTAGGCGTCCCTTTGAAAGCAAGACATGTCGAGACAAGTGGAAATATGGCTCTCAATTTAGCTGCTCGAAAATCCGGGCACGATCATAAAAGTGTTCCACTGATTTCAAAAGGTCGGTCACAAAATGTTCATCCACCCCTCTTCCTTGGCAGAGATTTCAGAGCAATAGTCTGGATGCTCCACATTATTGGGTTTTAGAGTGTCCAAACTGCAATTAACCTCTTGTCGCAACTATAACACTGAGTTATATCTTTTGCTGCGCTTTGCATTACGACGCCCATGAAATGGTAGTGCAGATAGTGCCCTTGGTCATGCACAGATTCCCTGCTGCCCATGCAATAACAACCAGGCCTGATACAGCATTTCATAATGGATCGATATCTAAAGCTGTCAGACCAGCTGCTAAATGACTAATCTTAAACGCAGTAGACAAGAGAACTGGATTGACTTATGTACAGTACCTACTTATACAGGATCAGCTTATATTGTATATGGGTGAATGACTTTTACAATAAAAGTTGTACAATTCTAGAAAAAAATCAAGAAAAATAAACTAGCTATATTAGGGGTAAGCAATAGACCAATTATAGGTTTGTAAACATTCGGGATGCGAGTGCATCATGGTTGGAGGAAACTCGGGAGAGAATTACACGGATATGGTACAAAATAGTTAGATAAAAAAAAAAAAAAGAGTATAGATAATATTGATTAGATGTCATTTTCAAAATGTCCTCTGCTTATTCCAAGAGCTTGTCACCCATAAGCACTGTTCTTCAACAAAATTGACATTAGATAGTGGAACTGTCTTACAGATCCGAAACAGGGATGACCTTTTTTGTGGTGGCATAAAACTTACTATTTTTGAGTTAAACCGAGATATAAAGTCCAAATTAGTAGATTTAAACTTGCATTTGCGAGAAAAAAAGTCTGAATTGTAAGATAAAGATACACAATAAATAAATGTTATGTAAAAATGTTAATAGTAGGTTTAAATAATATTTCATGCTGTAACTGTAGGGCTAATACAATATGTCCCCTATGAACAGCACATGTGAATATTATATAGACCTATTGTTTAAATCAAATTTATGCTTTAAAAGTAGAGTAATCATAGCAGTTTTCACCCATAGTATGTCTGTTTAAATGTCTGCGTTTAGCTTCAAATGGCATCTCTGATGACAGTATTCTATAAAAATTATTTGCATTCCGATTTTGACATCAAAAGGCACAAAGAAATATATCTTTTTCTCTTATTCCATGGATTTCACCCGTTTACCTTCACTTGTTACCAGAGTTTTTCTGCAACCACTTGGCGCGCACAGGTGCAAGTGACGCACCTGCGACGTCTACTCTAAATTGGTCTATATAAGCGCTCTATATTGGTCTATATTGGTGTAAGCGTGCTCGTTGCCTGTACATGATTTTACTTTCACCACCTGCAAACTCACAAACTCTCTCTACGTTTCCCTCTGCTCATTTTGTTTTGGATACACTACTTGTTACCTTCGTGTCATGTCGTTACTACCTGTTTGAGTTTTTTTGGAAGTATTTGGACCTTGTTGCTTTCATATTTCATTCAAACCGCACCAGAGTTCATTTGGAAGCGGACCGAGACCCATCTTTTGGGTTCAGACAGCAGCGTTCACATTTACTCAAATGAACTGCACTAACAGAGCAATCACACCAGAGTTGGTTTTAATCGAACCAAACACGACAAGTGTGAACACACCCGAAACCACTTTTGTAACTTAATAAGAATAAATATATTTAATTTACACAGTGTGGAATATAGTGTTTTTATACATTTGATTACTTTATATAATATATGCAGCATTTCTTATTTATTTGTTCTGCTGTAGTTTTTTTGTCCTATTGCTTGTTTCTTATTCTTATTTAATTGCTGACTGTTTACTTGTCTTCAGTGAGTTTGAGTTTTTCTTTTTAATTTAGGCCAGTATTATTTTTTTTTTGAGACTTCTTTGTGATATTGAAACAAGAATTATGAAATTTCTATGTAATCAAAAATGTTGATATCATAAAGACCTTATTTAAAGCAAAAATAACTATATTGTGATATATATTGTTTCCGTGAAATGAAATACTCATATTGTGATATAAGATTTTGGTTATTTCACTCCCTTTGAGATATATATATAAAACACACACACACACACACACACACACACACACACACACACTGTGGTCAGTAAGTTTTTTTGTTTGTTTGTTTTTTATTATTTTTATACACATTAAATTGATCAAAAGAGATATTTATAATTTTACAAAAAAAAATATATATATATATATTTTTTTTTATCTTTCTATTCATTGAAGAAAATTGAAAAAAGCGTCACGATTTCCACAAAAAAATATTAAGCAGCACAACTTATTTTTAAAGTGCCCCTATTATGCCATTTTAAAGGTAGTTAATATTGTTGTAATAGTCTCTTAAAACAGGTTTACATGTATGCAAGTTCAAAAAACACTTTAGTTTTCTCCAAAATTAGATTTATTTTTACCCCGTTTCTAATTGATTCGTAAACGACTCGTGTGAAGCAGTTCGAAGAATCAGTCTCTCTAAACCCCTCCTTTCCGTGAGCCCTCACTGCTGTGATTGGTCAGATGGTGCAGTCCTTTTGGATTGGTCTACCGCTTCAGCGCAAAACGAAACGCCCATTGGCATAACTGAATGACAGCTGCGGAGACCTGTTAATGCATAGAAAAGATAGCCTCAATTTTACCCTATCAATTCGAGCCGGAGTCTGACGATGAAACTGTTGAAGTGTCACATCGACAAGAAACTGTTTTGCAAGCACGACCGGAGCAGGACGTTTCTCAGTGGGTGTCATATGTTAACTGTGGAAAGTGCTTGCAATTTGCTTTTGGAAGCGAACCGGGCACACCTCTACGTTGTGAACTTCAACATTGTACAATGCATAACACTGCGTTAAGCCATCGTTTATCATTATCATTACTTAAACTAATAAGGCAGACAGACAGTCAAGCTGCATCAATCACAAGACTTTTTAGACTACATTGCACTCACAGCTGAACAACAGAACTACAGAAACGCAAGTTAGCCGGTTACCAAGACATGTGCGGGGTTGTTACACACCATAACGTACACAAAGACGTATTTTGAACGATCGCTAGAAAATACAATTATTAATCATACTTACAGGTAGAAGTTCAGAGGAGCAAGCCGGTCCAAATAAACTGGGCACTGATCCATTTTTTAAAACCAAGCGTTTGGTGAATCTCGCGTTGTAACGTTACTCCCCAAGATTGGAAAAGCAGTCATCAGTAAAATGACGCGAACACAAAACAAGATTGGAATTGGACTGCTGAGGTGTTGTTGAAAAAATTAATGTTAACCACTCATTCTTGGTAGTTTCATCTTTCGGAAGGGCATATAAAACAAATTCACTCTCACAGCGCAGGGCGTCTTCTTGACATGATGTAATCCACGTCAAAATGGTAGGCCTACTGTTTGTGGGCGGGCAAGTTGCTCGCGAAATTGAATGTGGGCGGACATTACGCAAATGTGTAGCTCGTGACGTGTGGCCGTTACAGAAAAAAGATTCGAATTGCTGACGACTCGTTTAGGTGAATGTGAGCCGACTCTTTTTTTTGTTAGACAAAAACTTTATTTATAGTGCACTGTCGGCGTCACAACTTTGCAGATAGTTTATGTTCACATACAGCTACATGACACACTACATGAAATATCATATTTGAAAAGGCATAATAGGGGCACTTTAATATTGACAATAATAAGAAACTTTATCATCAAATCGGCCTATTTGTAAGATTTCTAAAGGATCACGTGACACTACAGGACTGCAGGCTGAAAACATGAATAAATTACATTTTAAAATACATGTAAACAGAAAACTGTTATTTTAAATTGTAATAATATTTTAGAATATTATTGAAAGATATTAAAAATCTTGGACAGGGCATGTACTAACGTCCAATATACTAATGCATTAGATGACACAATTATGCTTAATTTAAAACATGATTATTTTGAATACAGTCAAACCAAAATTTATTCAGACACCTTCAACATTTCTCACATATCACAGTTTATTCACTATAGTTTAGAAAATAGTAATAAAACATGACAAGAACTTAAACTGTGTCAGAACAAATTCATCTTGATAATATCAGATAACTCTGAGAGACAGCTATGTAACAAAACACGGTCATATCAAAGCGTCAAATCAAATTTTCACCAAATGAAGAATTTTTGGGTATGATATGTCACAGTTTACTTTATTTTGCTATCCTCACTTACATAAATAAACTATAGTGTCCTGCACCCACTAGTAAAAATATCAAAAATGATATCTGGTATCTGTATGTTTGGTTTGACTATGTATGACAACTTTGACATATTAAAACAATGTTATTTAAACCACCAATATGCTGCGTACAGAGCAAGCTTATGCCTAAATGTCCTTCACAGTGAGGGCTTTGTATTGACTAAACTTTAGCTACAATGAACATTTATCAGCATATAGCTGACAAGCTCTCAGCGGTAGAAGTTTAAGAAGCCAATAACACTTTGACCGAGCCTCCTTGGCAAAACAAATCACGAGAGGGGTAAAGGCAAGCACCAGGGAAGGAATTTTAATGGACGTCAAACCCTATTGTTCCTTGACCTTTCTAAACTGTCCCTCACCAGAGGAAAAACATTACTGCAACATTAAGAAACACAACCCTAACCCACATGCACACATACACAATATGGATGCAGAGCTACCAGCAGGTGGTCATTAACCATCGAAGAGTCTTCCCAAACCACCCCAACATACTCAACCTCCCCTTTCATGTTCACACAGTCCTTTCTAACTATCAGCCGTATTCAAAACTCCACAGTTCCTCCCCTTCGACAACCCCCAACCCCACAACAACTCCCAGCGCACACCATTAGCCCTGTTCCCGAGAGACACAGAATTAACTGTTTAAGTTTACGAGCATGTGCACTTACAACAATCAATCAGTCTGCTAGTTTTTCTACACCATTAGTCTCAATTAAGGTAGCTTTTCTATCTCCAAGAACAGATATTTTCACCAGTCTGACATTTAAGAAACGATGTAAGTGGAAAACAGAAACAATGGGGTCACGAACGGTTGTTCAGTAGACGAAGGCAGACACGAACACACACACACAAGCAGTCCAAACACACACTGTCTGATTAGCATTTCAATAGCATGACCCCTTTCCCCTCCAACAGATTACCACACAATCCAGCCTGGCTCTAGTCATTCATTCAACTTGTCATTCAAGGGCAGGTGTAGCATTTGGGAAACACACAGGCTGGTTGTGAATTCCACCACACTCACATCTTTCATATCTTACACTAAATTGCAATAAAAATCCTAAAATGTATTCATTTAACTCTTTAAAGTGCCACTGGGAGAGGTTCCCAGCATCAATGCTGGAGGATGATGTTCATGTACGCCCTCAGAGATTATTACAGCACGTCTACAGTGTTACTTAAGAGAAGAACATGAGAGGAAGAGCAGGAACAATGGACTTGGCTGCAGCAAATGTTCACACATGCGAGATTTCTCCTCTTATTCTCTTACCCCGCCGCTCAATAATGAAGATCCATCCTCTGCACCCGTGCCGGTTAAGCCCTCATCGGCTGAGGACGCCCAAGACTTGGTGTCCCCGTCTCCCTCCAGGATCCCCACCCTCACCACAGTCCAACAGGTGAAATATCAGCGTCCAGTCCTGTCAGATTTGAGCGTTCCTGTGGATGTGTGGCTTCGGGGATCTCCACCTCTAGCCACCGCTGCTCTGAACTGGCTCAGTCTTTCTCACACATACACACACACGCAAGCACGCTCCGACCTGCACCAACCGATCATGCGGCCACACACGAACACACACGGACAGAGACGCTACCGATCTGGCAACAGTTGTTGGGCTTTTGGCCACTCCTCCCAGCAAATCACCTCCCCTACTCCGGCCTGTCACATTCCCTCCCTCTCTCTGCCTCGTTCTCTAGGTTGTTGCTAGGAAACTATTCAGCTGAGCCGTCCCACAGCCGTGACATCGAGAGGAGCGTGAGTGCGCTCCCTCGCAACACACACACCTATCTTAAGCTCAACCTCAGCTGTGCTGGATAATACGCACAATTACGGATAATTAACCTTCGCCTCGTTTAAGTACCATGATAAATAACGCAAATAGATAAATAAGATACAGAGAAATCTAAGTATCGAGAGGGGGTTGATCATGTGGTGCCCTTTAAAAAAAAATCAGGCAGTGTTCTTATGATCAAAAAGAGATCAACATTCTTGTTTTCTGTTCTGTTATACTAAAATAACATTATTCATTTACTGCAAACAGAAATAGCAACTAACAAATGTTACCCAAAACAGATACGTGAATATGGGAACCATTTATTTTGGTTGTTATATTGCAGCAATTCAGAAATGGTTAAAAGGGATGGTTCACCCAAAAATAAAACCCGTAAGATCTTTGTTCACCTGCTGACTCTTGGATTTCATCAAAAATATCTTACATTCTGTTCCGAAGATGAACAAAGGTTTTATGGGTTTGGAACGACATGGAGATGAGTAAATAATGACTCATCTATAATCGATAATTTTTAGGTAAACTATCCTTTTAAAGGAGAAGTTCGCTTCCAGAACAAAAATTTACTGATAATTTACTCACCCCCTTGTCATCCAAGATGTTCATGTCGTAAAGAAATTATGTTTCAGGATTTCTCTCTTTACTTCTATGGTGCCCCCGAGTTTAAACTTCCAAAATGCAGTTTAAATGCAGCTTTAAAGGGCTCTAAACGATCCCAGCCAAGGAAGAAGGATCTTATCTAGCAAAACAATCGGTTATTTTCTAAAAAGAAATGACGATTTATATACTTTTTAACCTCAAATGCTCGTCTTGTCTTGCTCTGCGTGAACTCTATGTATTCCAGTTCATGACAGTTAGGGTATGTTGAAAAACTCCCATCTCATTTTCTCCTCCAACTTCAAAATCATCCTACATCGCGGCAGAAATACCGACCCAGTGTTTACAAAGCAAACGTGCAAAGAAGATCAAACGCTCTTTACAAAAAAAGGTAAAGCAGCAGTGTAGGATGATTTTGAAGTTGGAGAAAAACAGTCATGAACTGGAATACCCAGAGTTAACGCAGAGCTACACAAGACGATATAAATTGATATAAACTGATAAAAAAATATATACAAATTTTTTTAGAAAATAATTGATCATTTTGCTAGATAAGACTCTTCTTCCTCAGCTGGGATTGTTTAGAGCCCTTTGAAGCTGCATTTAAACTGCATTTTGGATGTTCAAACTTCAGGGCACCACTGAAATCCATTATATGGAGATAATTCCTGAAATGTTTTCCTCAAAAAACATAATTGCTTTTCGACTGAAGAAAGAAAGACATGAACCATCTTGGATGAAAAGGGGGTGACTAAAATTTTGTTGTGGAAGTGAACTTCTCCTTTAATGCTCTATTGCTTTTGAAAGCAATGTAATGTACCATCTACTAAACCCTGTCCTAAATCGATAGTGTTAAAACATACTTGCTGTGGCAACTATGCCATTTCAGCTACTTTATTAGCTCTTTTATTTTAACACAGGACACCTAAGTGCAGTGCTACTGATCAAGTTTATTACGTTAGAAAAGCAGTATTGTGCAAAGAACCGGCTCAAAAGAAGAGGTATGAAAAGTTGTTTGTGTTTTAGTGCCACTTTCTGCTATAAATGCTGTAAGTTAGAGATGGGTTTTTGGAGTTGTGCAAAAATGTAGGTGTTTCCAATGAGCCCACGTTGTCTTTTTTAAACTGTGCAAATACATTAAAAAATACAATGAAAAAAATTTAGATTTATACATCATAAGTTTACCATTAATGTATGGTTTGTTAGGATATGCCAATATTTGGCTGAGATACAACTATTTTAAAATCTGGAATCTGAGGGTGCAAAAAATCTAAATATTGAGAAAATCACTTTTAAAGTTGTCCAAATTAAGTTCTTAGCAATGCATATCACTAATAAAAAATTAGGTTTTGATATATTTACGGTAGGAAATTTACTAAATATCTTCATGGAACATGATCTTTACTTAATATCCTAATGATTTTTGGCATAAAAGAAAAAAGGATCATTTTGACCCATGTGATGTATTGTTGTCTATTGCTACAAATACCCATGCTATTTATGACTGGTTTTGTGGTCTAGGGTCGCATTTTACTTTAGAAGGGTTTTAGCAGTTAAAAATAATGTTGACCTATGGGTTATAGGGTTAAAGGGTTGATGTAAGTCACATGTACAACACTTAGCGGAAGCTAGGTACAGTTTATAGAGTTTTAAAAGTGGATATTTGTCTCACACAAACACATCAATTCAATTTAAATGACCTTTATTTACCCTCGCAGCCATGTGGAGCACTTTTTATTATGATGGATGGACTTTATTTTGCTTCAAAATATCAAAACCCATTCACTGCCATTATAAAGCTTGAAAGAGCAAGAATATTTTTAAATATAACTCTGATTGTATTCGTCTGAAAGAATAAAGAATAGAATGACCTGAGGGTGAGTAAATCACAGGGTAATTTTCATTTTTGGGTGAACTATCCCTTTAAGCACAGTGTAGCATTATTTAACGCTAACAAGAAGTCTGGAAATAATTTAACGATAAAATTGAAAAATTAACTAGAGCTCACTTTAATAACTAGAGTGGTCTTGTGACTGATTTATGGAATATCATAAGAGCTTCCTTAATTACCACTTCTCATAAATTCGCAGCAGCAATGAGCTCTTGCTAGAGGCAACGGCGGATGAAATAAAAATCTAATCAATGGTGAACATTTACACATGTACATTCACACTTCCACAGCTGCGAGTGAGAAGTCTCACATATGCTGTGCTCTGTGTATGTGTGAGTTTTGAGCTGCATGTTTATGCAGGTGTGTGAAGGGGAGAGAAAGAGAGAACGAAAGAAAGAGCAATCCTCCTCCGTTCCTCCTCTCTGCTGTGTATCAGTGATGCCCCACTTTCCCATGATTCCCATGAGCTCAGTGCAGCAGCAGCAGCTAGTTTCAGTCCAGCAGCTTGAACCGGACCCTCTTACACCTCACACATGCTCGTCTCTCTCTGTCAGAGCTTGAAACACCTCTTCAAACCGTCTTTAAATGCATTACATATTATCTCTGTGATGATGCAGGGATACAGATTCAGTCTGAGCTGTACTTGAGAAGATGGAAGAAAGCAAGAGAGAAGGAGAGGGAGGGTGGAAACGCGAGAGAGGATGCTGTTAGATCCGAGGGGTGTTGGCTGCAGATGAATAGATGTTCACACAGCTCTATCACCAACTGTTACTCGACTCCTGATGCTGTTTACACAGCCAAAGCCATTCTATTTCAGACATGTTTGTACTGTTTTACCCAGACTGCAGGTTTTAAAAATACTGTGTACCGAGAGACAGTTGTTATTTCAGTCAGGTGTGGTTGATCTCCACCTGCTTCCTGTTGTCATGTCTCAAAGGAATATAAACAAATGCATAATTTTTTACAATTATTACAAACAGTTAGAGTTTTGCATCATGATACTCTCATGAACGCATGTCGAAAACTGACACGGAATTGAAAAAATTGTTGAATGAGACATTATTTTTGTTTTTTTTGCGCACAAAAAAATGTTCTCATAGCCTAGGCTGGTTCTAGCTGGTTTAAGCTGGACATAGCTGGTTTTAGCTGGTGGTCTCCCAGCCTCACCAGCTGGTAAGGAAAGCCAAAACTGGGAAAGTGGCCAAAACTCCTCTAAAACCAGTCTGCTAACCAGCTATGACCAGCTAAAACCAGCCAACCAGCCTACCCTGCTGAAAAAAACAGGTCAGGCTGGTTTTAGCTGGTGGTCTCCCAGCCTGAACAGCCTGGCCAGGCTGGGAAAGTGGCCAAAACCCCTCTAAAACCAGCCTGCTGACCAGCTAAAACCAAGCTGGTTGAGCAGCTAAAACCAGCCAACCAGCCTAGGCTTGTTTTAGCTGTTTTTTCAGCAGGGTTATACCATTATGGTTGAACAGATGTCACATGGACTATTTTAATGATATCTTTACTACCTTTCTAGGCCTTGAACGTGAACATTGCTGTCTACCCTGCTGAAAAAACAGCTAAAACCATCCTAGGCTGGTTGGCTGGTTTTAGCTGGTAAACCAGCCTGGTTTTAGCTGGTCATATCTGGTCAGCAGGCTGGTTTTAGATGGTTTTGGCCACTTTGCCAGCCTGGTCCAGCTAAAACCAGCTACTACCAGCTAAGACCAGCCAAGGGTATTTTTTCAGCAGGGTATGTAGGGTCAGAAAGCTCTCAAATTTAATCCAAAATATCTTCATTTGTATTCTGAAGATGAACGAATGTCTTACGGGTTTGGAACGACATGAGGGCGAGTAATTAATGACAGAATTTTTTATTTTCTATTTAATAGCAATAGTAAAGCTTGCTAACTTGTAACACTCTGTAGTATGAGCGAAGATTGATATAAAACAGAAAACATTTAGGCTGTTAACTGAAACTGCTCTGCTGTATTAAAACAGTGTAATGTTTGAGTGATTGCTTTAGGCTTTAATTTGTGAAGTGAAGTCTCCTTCTCTGTGTGCATATATGTGCACGGCTTTTATCTCTGCTAACCTTCTTTTTACTCTTTCCCACCCTTATTGTGACTGACAGCTGGTAGATTAGGAGGACTTCTGGAATGTGAGGAAAGACAAGGAGAAAAGAGGAAATGAGAATAAGAGAGGGGGCCACAAACAGTTCAGTCTCTAATCAGACCCCATGAGCCAAAAGGCAGAAGGAATCAGACAACAAACACATACTTGACAAAAGCAAATCAACAACGATTTGAAGAAAGAAAAAAATGTCAGCAACACATGCTCAAGCAAAGCTTCAAATGTTTAAGCAGCTACTAGTGTAACACAGAGTGGATTAGAAAATGAATAGAGGATGAAGTGAGGGACAGCAAGAGTAAGAAGCAGGCAGAGGAGCAGGAGGGAACACAGTGAACACAGGCTTGGCAGTTTGGGCACAGTGTGCATACAAATGACTGTATTGCTCTATAATCTAAAACCAGAGGTCTGAACTGGGGATTGCGACGTATAAATGGGTCACAGGTCTGTTGTGATAAGCTCAGAGACAGCAAAACAACGCTACAATTCAAAGAAATGCAACTTACCATATAATTGTACAATCAAACTACACAAGGTATTAAAAAAATACAACCCAGACTGCATTAAACACGAGTTTAATTTGCAATGCAGACCACAATTTGTTTTGTTAGCTTGTCGTCCCTGCCGGATTTAAAAAAAAATCAGCTAAAGCAATTTTTCTGGTCTTAACTTGGCTCCCAGCCTAGTCAGGAAGGTTTAAAAGGGGTTTTGGACACATGCCCATGCTTAGTAGGGCTCAGAGATGATCCTAAACCTGTTAAGACCAGTTTAAATGAGCTCAGGGTGGGATAAGTGTCTTTTTCCCAACAGTGATGCTAATAATTTTTCATAATGTAGGGCCTGTTTTGTCAAGGTAACATGAATACATTTGCATGTTTAATTATATGGATCAGTGTTTTCATTGTTAACTAAATATTAAACTATTAAAAATCAATTTTGGTCACTGAAATAAAGCTGGAATAACATAAAATTTAAATATCAGATGAAAATGTAAACATTTAAATTTAAAGTTTTGCCTTTGCAAATAACCAAAATAAGCTACCTGATCTCATAACAAAAATATAATGCGAAATACAAACCAAAAAGTTCATATCACTGGAGTTTCCAACAGAAATGTCCACTAGAGGCGGTAAAACAGCGAGCACTTGTAAACATTTTCATACAGTTATGATTACAGCTCCTTATGTTTCACTTTCCGGACGTAACAAGCTTGCTCGCTAGCTCAGCCGGCACGCTATTTGATTTAGGATGCTGAATCCTTGGGTATGAATCCAGTGAAAAACATGACTCACGATGAAAGAGCTGAAAGATGAGCAATTGAAAAACAAGCTAAAATGGCACGCTTGTGATTGTGTTTTTACGTCACATTCGCTTTTGTTCATCTGGTAGGTTTAGGTGTGGTGCAGATGGTACGTTATTTTAAAATGTCACAGAGCATTAAAGTTATAGCGCCACACAATAGAACTGCGGTGACACGTACAAAACCAACGTTACATAAAACGTACCATATGTACGTTCACCTGTTACGAGGAAAAAAAACAAGCACTCTTGTATCGCCACTCAGTGGACATTTGTCATGAAATGTACATGGCGGTATGTATTTTGCGTCTTGCGAAAAAGTTCCCACAGGTACATTTTCGTCATGAGATCAGGTTAGAAATTGAGTACTAAAATTACTAAAACTAAAATAAAAATAAAGCTATATATAAAAGGACATTAAAAATGATTAAAATTTACTTTTACACAGAACAAATTTGGGAGTGCATTTGGTCTGTAATGTAAAATTCTGGTCCTGAAGCAAAAAGCATATCCACCTTATTTTTTCCGTAAGAGTGGGCACACCATTTGTAAACGTCATGGGTCAGGTTTTTCGGTCTTAATCCGCACAAAAAAGAAAAGAAAAGAAAAGCATATCCACCTTATTTTTTCCGTAAGAGTGGGCGCATCCATTTGTAAATTTTATGGGTCAGGCTTCCGGTCTTAATTCACACTATTTTTGAAAAAAGCATATACACCTTATTTTTTCCGTAAGAGTGGATGCGCCCATTTGTAAATTTTATGGGTCAGGCTTCCCGTTCTTAATCCGCAACCAGCTATTTCTAGCTGTACAAAACAGCTCTTTTTGCTGCACTGAATTATGAACACACTGGTTTGTAGTTAAAACTAGGGTTGTGTCGATAGACGATAGCATCGTGTATCGATGATAGGCAGACATATCGCCTGTTGCTGATGCCTTTGATGACAGCAAGACTATTATTATTATGCATCAAAAAGAGACTAGGCGCATAACTTTAGCGATGCAGCATGGATCGATGCTTTTAGGACGCTTAAACTTGCTAATAACTAATATAAACACAAGCATTCACTAGAGTGGCCGCTATCAGCTATGGAGCCATAACACGCCACAAACGTGTGCAGTGTAAATTAGGGGTAAGAGATTTATTCATCGTACAGTGTAGATAGCTTGACTGATTATATGATGATGTTCTTTGATAATGTAAATATTCTTTGCTCGTTTTTTGTAGCTGCTTTTTGAATAACTAAGCATGTAAGCATTATATTATCCAGCATTATTATATGTCTTTATCTGCCAGTAGTGAACCACTGTGAATACAAAAAGTAAGAGCTTAACACAATGACAAAATGGTTGTGACATTTAAAGGTCCCATATTGTACACATTTCTGGAGGTTTATTTTAGTTGTTGGTGTCCTTAAGAATATATATTTGCGATATAAGTGCCAAAATCCATCTCAATATATTTTTACTAGGGGTGGCACGGTTCACAAAACCCACGGTTCGGTTCGTATCACGGTTTTAGGTCACGGTTTTCGGTTCTGTACGGTTCTTGTTTTTATTTTTTTTTATTTTAATCTTTAACACTCCAGAAGTTTGTTTTGGCATATGAAATGTAGCTTGATTATCCACAATTTAGGATACATTATTAAAAAAAAAGTTTTATCATGTAATCATGCACAAACTGAATTTGACTTGACTTTAAGCACATTATTGAGACCATCTCTGAGGAAAGCTAGGGGAGATTTGATACAGCAATAGAGAAGACATTGATGACATGCTTTTCATTTATTTGGCAAAAACAGAACGATGTGTATCTCCACAGGAATTTATGTGCCTTTTTAGCACATAAAGATTGAACTGAAGAATTAACTTGCATGTCTACCAACACACTGGTGTGATGTCTTCTCAGATGAACTGACAAATTAGAAGTGCTGCCGTTAGCATATTATATGCATTTTCCGCAATGCTTGCACACAGTCTCAGTTCGATCTATTCTTTTATTCCCGTCTTCATCATAGGTAACATGAAATCCATCTCAACTTTTCAAAATTCTGCAAGCTCACCGCAGGCCATGTGACATGAACCATCCAATCAGCTTCATCCTTTCCTTTAATAGAATTGAAAGCCCAGCCAAGTTGGATGAACAGCGTATCATAGCTGGCGCATCCTCCAACTCTGGGCAGCCTTCCTTATCTCTCCCACTTGCCATTTCTACACGTGACGTAACCTGCAGCACTCCACTTTTACTGTCTCTGCCTACACACACCTCTTATTTCGCGCAAAAAGGACACTCACGGAGAATGAGGTCTCTACAGAGCAACAAAAGGCGTTCCTCAATTTTTGGGCGTTTTCCAATGGGGTAGGCGTTTTTCAACCTCTGTGCCTGGTTTGCTAAAACTTGAGTGGGCGATTCCTAATACTTGAATACGCTTTTCCCATCAGACATGAGTGATAAAGCGAGAAAGCGGTGAAATGCAGGTAGGAGAGAATATTAGAAGATATAATACACACTCACAGGCTATTATACAAGATATGTATCTTATAACACAAAGACGGGAAATTTGGTTTATGAAAGAATTCCATATTAAAGATCTCTCAGTAGTTTAATGTAACACTTTAAAAAAAAATAGGTACTGTAGCCTGTATTTTATACACATATTTTATTTTGACATAAATGTTGTCGCGATATCGACATAATAGTAAAAATCATGAAAAAACTATAAAATAATAATAACAACGCATTTCCGCTTATGTACAGGCTTCCGTACGGTCTTGAATGGATGGTTGGAAAATGCCTAGCCCGGTTTGAAAACGCCCAATAATTGGAAAAAAACCTTCTTGTTGTTCTGCAGAGACCTATATTTGCACTCACGAGGCTACATTGCGCATGCGTTGAACCGTTGAACCGCGACACACACATGCACCGAACCGAGACAAGCGAACCGAACAGTTCGGTTGTTTTTCATGTACCGTGCCACCCCTAATTTTAACAAAAACTGTCAAAATTCTGTCAAAAACAGGTCAATTTTGGCCCATCTAATTAATATTCATGAGCCTCTCTTCTGATTGGCCTGTTGTTTTCTGAGTGACGCACAGCCAGGCCAACCACAGGTAACTACGGTCATGTATGCTTTAGCCGAGCCCAGAGCCATAGAGAGAGCCTAGCTTGCTGATACTCAACAGGATATTTCAGAATGATCATTAATGTTTTTTCTTTTTCAAACACCGAATGCAGTAAGCTACATAACTGTTGCTTTAGTAAAGCCCCTTTCACAATGCGCGCTGATTCTGGAAAATTACGGGAACGAGCGCTGTGTGAACAAAAGCCAGAACCATAAAGGCAGTGTTGTAGTGATGATGCACGTTACCCTGCGACTCTTCACAACGAAAAAATACGTGCAAAGTGGAATGAAGCGGCGATCAGGCAGAGCCAGCTACGCACTATCAGCACTGAAGCACAGTTTGTTCAGGTTAGTTTCAGTTTAGTGAAACGTACGCATCGCATTACATCTCACATCCAAACGTCACATGTCTTTATGGTTTGTGTGTAAAGCACGCACAGATTCCGGAAAACAACTGTGAATGAACCAAATTAAACAACTCCGGAACAAATCGTGGGACACATTATCCGTGTATTTACCGGAATCGCTGTGTGAAAGAGGCTGAAGTTGACGTGCTTCTGGTCTCTTATATTCACGTTGTTCTGAAGCCTGTGCAATGATGTAGTTTCGACTTCTATTGACTGAACAGGGTTTTCTTGGCTTGTTTTCATGTTGTTGTTGCTTAGCAATGTTATGGACATGAAATTGTCAGGGGGTTTGACAAAAGGAGGGTGGGACGGTGATTGGCGCTCGGGGCGGTGACTGAGTAGATCGGACGTCACATCTGTACGGAAGTCACAGCGGCTCGTGAAAATGAACAGCTACTTTAAACAGGCTGTGTGCAGTTTACTGTGGATTGACTGTTTTTAAACTCATATGGTAGTTACATAGCCTCTAGACCTCAGTTAGTGAAAAAAGCCAGGAAATTTCGATTTTGACAATATGGGACCTTTAACTTTTAAAAATCTGTTGCAAGGCGACAAAGTGCACAGAGTTCATACTTAAGTACACGAAAACTAGGAAAACTGACTAATTCTTGCTGTGCACATGGTTCTAAGCAACATGCTGACATTTTATCTAATGGTAGCAATGTCAGGCAACCTCAAGCTCATGCTGGGCATGACAGTTGACCTCTTGGTGAGAAAGCTCGTACTTAATGTGTGATGTCATTTTTTATTCATCAGTTGTGACAGTGCATAATCTCAGAACCTGGAAGCTCATACCAACCCAGACAGAGAGAGGACAGGAGAAGATAAGAGAGGAGACAACATGACAAACACAGTCCAGTGACAAGCTTGATGGCAGTGATTGAACTCAGCGGGTTGTAGTACTGCACAGCATCACCTAAAAATGAGTTGCCTTTATAATCTGACCCTGGACCAAATGACAATGTGAAATGTAATGGTAGTTCTGCCAATAACTTTTTGATTTCCTTTCATTTCATGCAACCTCTCTCTGCACAGCTAGTACTGACAGACTACATCATCTCTTTTTGTATTTGCCAACACTTTTCATACTTTAATATCAAAACTAGTTTCATTATGCTTTTCCAAAACTTTCTTCTCTACGCAGGGTCAGAAAGCTCTCGGATTTCATCAAAAGTATCTTAATTTTTGTTCTGAAGATGAACTACTGTATTACAGGTTTGTAACATTAACATACTGTTCAGTTTTTTTGCACAGGCCGATCGTTTTGTGTCTTAAAGGGATAGTTCACCCAAAAATGAAAATTTTATGTTTATCTGCTTACCCCCAATGCATCCAAGATGTAGGTGACTTTCTTTCCTCAGAAAAACACAAACGAAGATTTTTAATGAAAACCGGTGCAGTCTGCCAGCCTTATCATGGACGTGGATGGGCACCAAACCTTTAAAAGTAAACAAAAACATGCACAGACAAATCCAAATTACACCCTGCGGCTCGTGATGATACATTGATGTCTTAAGACACGAAACGATCGTTTTTTGCGAGAAACTGAACAGTATTTATATCATTTTTTACCTTTGATACACTGCCACGTCCATCTGTCATGAGCACGAGTTTGGCGTCAGTCACGTCACATGTGCACGCGCTCTAGCGTAGAATACGCAAACTCCGGAAGGGGAAATCAGTGAAAAGTCCCGGATGAGTTTGCGCAAGCAAACGTAATCTTTTAGCTTTAAATCGGTTTAAATGATCAGGATACGCGCAAGTAATTACCATTTTGAATAGCCGCTATACACACAATCTCTGTGCACTGTGTAAACAATGAGTGTCGTATTCATGCGACAGATCGCTTCCGGCGTTTGCGTATTCTACGCTAGAGCGCGTGCACATGTGACGTGACTGATGCCAAACTCGTGCTCATGACAGATGGACGTGGCTGTGTATCAAATGTAAAAAATGATATAAATACTGTTCAGTTTCTCACAAAAACCGATCGTTTCGTGTCTTAGGACATTAATGTATTATCACAAGTCGCTGGGTGTAATTTGGATTTGTCTGTGCATGTTTTTGTTTACTTTTAAAGGTTTGGTGCCCATCCACGTCCATGATAAGGCTGGCAGACTGCACCGGTTTTCATTAAAAATCTTCGTTTGTGTTTTTCTGAGGAAACAAAGTCACCTACATCTTGGGTGCATTGGGGGTAAGCAGATAAACATCAAATTTTCATTTTTGGGTGAACTATCCCTTTAATTTTCATTACTGGGTGAACTAACCCTTTAAGTCTTGCCAATTAATATATTGATAAATGCAACACCATTATGACAAACATATTAATCAAAAGACATTAACAAGCTATTATGACTATAAAAAAATCTATTATTTTATATATAACTCTTCTTTATCCATCTCCTCTAATTTAGGCTCACAGGTAGCAGGCGCTGGCCTGTGAAATTCAATGTCACATAGAGCAGTGTTGCGGTGCTCCTGATGAAGGGAGTGCTGTGGTGCATGAAAGCCGGGGGCTTTACTCACACCGAAACATCTTCATCTCACACTGTCGCTGTGCATCTTATTTCAACACGCGTCTGTGCTTGAAATACCAACAGCTTGAATCTCCACCTGCTTAAGCACAAATCTGCTTCATAGTATCATCTGTATTCACTCTACTCTGAGTAGATACAGACACTTTATGATGATGTTTATTGTGGTGCTTCGCAGATAAACACATTCAGACACTGCTGATAGACAGATGATACTACAAAGAAATAGTAATGAAATAGACACATTTACAAAGTACACAGCATGTGCTTGCAGACACATAACTTAACTACAAAAAAGCAGTTGTTATTTCCAACATTATTGTCCAGGAAAAAACATAAACACCAATATTTATAACCATATTTATAGATTAATGTTTTAAAGTTTTAAGAAAGTCTTGCTACACTTCAAACTGCGCAAAATGAAACACATTACCATTCTTTAATGCACTATAACAGTTTTGTTTTTGATGGTAATGTAAAAAGGGTGTTGTTTTAAACAACCATTGAGGAATTTTAACCAAAGTATGTTAAAGTATATTTCATGAAGACCCTAAAGAATCATACCAACTTGTGGAAAACGGGCAATTAAGCCTTTTCATCTTTTTTTCAGCATGGACGCACAAAATTGATAAAACGTGACCGAAAGACGTTTATAATAGATTTCTATTTCAAATAAATGCTGTTTTTTAAAACTTTCCTTTCATAAAATTAAAATAAAAAACATTGATCAATCTCAACAAATATACTCATTTTAAAAATATTAAAATAGAAAACAGTGATTTTAAATTTTAATAATATTTCATAGAGATGTAACAACATTAAAATCTCACAATACGATAATATCCACAAGTCCACAATACAATTTTATAGCGATTTTTGAAATAAAAGACAAATGAAGACTTGGAAAAAATTTTTAATTTTGTACATTTTTAAGTTAACGTTATCTAATGCACTTTGAGAGTTCAAAATAAAGAGCTCCAACTTTAAAGGAGACTCAGGCCTCTTTTATATGGTATACTGTTTCAGTCTAAATTACATTCACATGAGTGTTTTAGGAAGCCAAATTAGAATACAATAATAGGAATAAGAACAATTTTATATGTAAAATTGTATATTTATATTTTTTTATTTTGACAAAAATGCGTTTCACTATAAATCTTGTGAAATGCTATAATCATCTGCTGCGAAAATAATGCATAATTGGTGGCCGTTGCGTTCCCAAATGCGTGCTAAATGCAATAAAAAAGTTCACTTTATTCACTGTGAACTGAGCCGTTCTGAGGTGTGGAAAACCCCGGATCACGAGCTAATCACGTAAATGAAGTCCGCGCTTCGCTTGGAACGACTTGACGAAGGGATTAAGCCATATTGTGCTTTCGGATTTAGTTCGTTTGACAAATATTGTGCCAAAGCATAATGGCCCAAAACACAACTTCAAAGACCTTTTATGTTAGAATAAAGAGTTTAAATATATTTAAAAATGACACTTTTTGCATGGAAGACCTATAGTTTCATATCGTCATGTGACCACGATAATATCAGGACAGTTTTGCTATCGTGATACCACAAAATTGATAATACAGATACATCCCTACTATTTCACAATATTATTGTTTTTACTGCCTTGGTGAGTATAGAGACTTTAAAAAAAAAAAAAAAACATAAAAAAATCTTACCAACCCCAAACTTCTGAATGGTTATAAATCACAAAAACAAAAAAGTCCCATCAATCAATCTTCAGTAGCTACTGTATAATCCATTATTTGAAATCTCTAGGGTTGGTGTGACCTAAGCTACAGACAATAGAGTCGAACTGATGGATACTGCACTGAGACAGATGTGTGTCTGGGCCATTTTTCTGCTCTCTCCACCACTACACCCTACAATCTCTCTGTCTCAATGACAGCCAAGGACATTCAGTCTTGACTTTCACAATTACCAGCAGTGAAGTCTGTTCTCTACGGATTCAGTCCAACCAAAAATCCATCTTCCTTTACACTAATATAAAACGACAAGACATTGTGTACAGACACTGATTTTACAGGCAGAAAGCTGGGACTACAAGACCATAAGAATAGAAAATAAAAATGTACTTGTATTCATTAGAAGTCAGCAACAAACGAGTTTAATAATATCTCTAGTCAAATGAGCTCACAAGGGACAACCACCTCAACACATGCTCTTCTAGTCGCTCTCTCTCTGTGGTTATCCATCAGTGTAATCGATGTGACAGGCTCATTAGTGCTCTGACTCAACCATCATTCAGCAGCAGTCACTCAGAAGAAACATCTCAGAGTTCAAACTCCAACCACGAGTGATGTGTCCCGAACACAATACATACACATGCGCTCACGTACACATGCGAATTAAATCACAGCTCCATACTGAATGAGATCAGAGGTTTCTTCAACAATAGAAACTTCTTTGCCTTAGATGGTGATTTTAAACTAAGACATAACACCTTTTTCTTTTTGTTATATGAAAAATTGTTATCAATTTTTTATCTTAAAATATTAAAATACAATTTGAAAATTTAATTCACTTTACACAAAAGCCTTATTCAGACGGTAATTGTTTTTCATGGGGACGTAAACTATTTTTAACATTTACCGGGGTTAGTCTGTGATTTTATTGCCATCCAAATCCAGAACGCCAGTGATTTTTTCTCCCACCACCGGCTGAAATACCAACTGTTTTTGACAAACACCAAGATCGTGTGGTAATTTAACTGCTGTCCGAATCAACATCTCTGAGTTACAAGAAGAAATTGATTTCAAATTCAAAGTTTAAATCCTGTTTGACCACTTTTTTATATACAGTCAAACCAAAAATGATTCAGACACAAAATATATTTTGTTATATTTTTTTACTAGTGGATGCAGGACACTATAGTTTATTTATGCAAGTAAGGATAGCAAAATAAAGTCAACTGTGACATATTATACCCAAAAATTCTTCATACAGTGGATTAGTAAAATTATAACTTTGACCTGATCATGTTTTTTACATAACTTTCTATCAAAGTTATCTGACATTATCAAGATGAGTTCTTGTCATATTTTATAACCATTTTCTAAACTATAGACACATAAACTGTGATAATATGTGACCCTGGACCACAAAACCAGTCTTAAGTAGCACGGGTATATTTGCAGCAATAGCCAAAAATACACTGTACAGGTCAAAATTATAGATTTTTCTTCCTTTATGTCAAAAAATCATTTGAATATTAAAGGAATACTCCACTTTTTTTGGAAATAGGCTCATTCTCCAACTCCCCCCGAGTTAATAAGTTGATTTTTACCGTTTTGAAATCCATCCAGCCGTTCTCCTGTTCTGGCGATATCACTTTTAGCATAGATCATTGAATCCTATTAGACCAATAGCATCGCCTTCAAAAATGACCAACGAGTTTCCATATTTGTCCTATTTAAAACTTGACTCTTTTGCAGTTATATTGTGTACTAAGACCGGCAGAAAATGTAAAGACGTCTCCCATTCCGGTGTAATAGTCAAGGAAGTTTGCTGCCATAACATGGCCGAAGCAGGCGCAGTAATATCACGCAGCACATCACAGCACAACGTGACCAACTGCATGCACAGGGAGCGTTCCTCGTTGGAAGTTACCTAGCTGGGAATTTCAGGCGCTGTGTGATATTACTGCGCCTACTGCGTCCATATTACGGCAGCAAACTTCCTTGACTATTACACCAGAATGGGAGAGTAGTTCCTAATCTTATCGGCCTAGAAAATCGCATCTTTACATTTTCCGCCGGTCTTAGTACACGATATAACTACAGAAGAGTCAAGTTTTAAATAGAACAAATATCAAAACTCGTTGGTCATTTTTGAACGCGATGCTATTGGTCTAATAGGATTCAATGATCTATGCTAAGCTATGCTAAAAGTGATATCGCCAGAACAGGAGAACGGCTGAATAGATTTCAAAACGGTAAAAATCAACTTATTAACTCGGGGGGAGTTGGAGAATGAGCCTATTTCCAAAAAAAGTGGAGTGTTCCTTTAAGTAAAGATCATTATCCAAGAAGATACTTTGTAAAATTCCTACCTTAAAAATATATCAAAACTTATTTTTTGATTAGTAATATTATTAATATGCATAGCTAAGATATTCATTTGGACAACTTTAAAGGTGATTTTCTCAATATTTTGACTTTTTTGCACCCTCAGATTCTAGATTTTCAAATAGTTGTATCTCGAACCAAACATTGTCCTAACCTAAAAACCATACATTAATGGAAAGCTTTATTCAGCTTTCAGATAATGTATACACCTTATGACTGGTTTTGTGGTCCGGGGTCACATATGAGAAATTTTAAAGGGATAGTTCACCCAAAAATGAAAATTTGATGTTTATCTGCTAACGCCCAGGGCATCCAAGATGTAGGTGACTTTGTTTCCCCAGAAAAACACAAACGAAGATTTTTTACGAAAGCCGGTGCAGTCTGCCACGATACATTGATGTCCTAAGACACGAAACGATCGTTTTTTGGCGAAAAACTGAACAGTATTTATATCATTTTTTTACCTTTGATACACAGCCACGTCCATCTGTCATGAGCACGAGTTTAGCATCAGGCTCGTTACATGTGAACGCGCTCTGGCATAGTATACGGAAACGCCGGAAGCGATCTGTCGCATGTATACGACACTCATTGTTTACACAGTGCACAGAGATTGTGGGTATAGCGGCTATTCAAAATGGTAATTACTTGCGCGTATCCTAATTGTTCGAACCGATTTAAAGCTAAAAGATTATGTTTGCTTGCGCTAACTCATCCGGGACTTTTCACTGATTTCCCCTTCCGGCGTTTGCGTATACTACGCCAGAGCGCGTTCACATGTCACGAGCTAGATGAAAAGCTCGTTCTCAGGACAGATGGACGTGGCTGTGTATCAAAGGTAAAAAATTATATAAATACTGTTCAGTTTCTCGCAAAAAACGATCGTTACGTGTCTTAGGACATCAATGTATCGTCACGAGTCGCAGGGTGTAATTTGGATTTGTCTGTGTATGTTTTTTTTACTCTTAAAGATTTGGTAACCATTGACTGTCATTATATGACTGATAGACTGCAACAGTTTGAGTTAAAAATCTGCGTTTGTGTTCTGCTGAAGAAACAAAGTCACCTACATCTTGGATGCCCTGGGGGTAAGCAGATAAACATCAAATTTTCATTTTTGGGTGACCTATCCCTTTAAAAAGGAATAAATTTTGGTTTGACTGTAATTAATTTGTGATTATCAAGCTGAATTTGTTGTATTGCTTACAATAGCCTTTTCTGTCTGTTTTGAGCTAAATTCATTTGTTTTCCTTCCAAACACTGCCACCTATATCCGAATCTCAGAAATATCAGAATATATTGAGTTCTTGTCATATTTATTACCATTTTCTAAACTGTGGTGAATAAACTGTGATATGATAATGTGAGAAATGTTGAAGGTATCTGAACAAATTTTGGTTTAACTGTATATGGCACAATATTAGCAAATGGCAGCTTAATTGAATCCTGGTTCAGTTAGTTAATATCCATGACATGAAACACATGTCAAGTTCTGGGATGGAAACAGTAGTCTCATGGTGTCATGTTACCAGCCAGAGTAAATGAACATTTCAATGCATTTTGTTTTTGGAAAGAGAGAGGGAGGGAAGGAAGGAGAGGGAGAGAAAGAAAGGTGCTCTGCAGAAGATCAATGCAGAGCTCCAGTCCAGTGTTCATTTGAAGTGCTAATAGAACCGTTTGCGGCAGAGCACAGAAAGAGCAAAGAGCAGTGCAGTAGACGGCACTGAGTTCATTTGCACATCCTCACATGACAGCAGTCCCACAATTTAAAACAAAATAACAAAAAAGCAGTACTGCAGGAGGTACCCAGGAAACATTCCTAATACCTGCACCACCCTTTTTCGCTTTGAATGGAAACACATAACATTTCCTGTAACAGTTGGAAAACAATTGGCTTTTGCAGCAAGCAAATAATTGGGTATAAACAATGCTAAAAACAATAATTTACGAAAGCATGCTTCTCAGACTGAAAACTGATAAAACAGGCCTTTGTATTAGCAACACATTTGGCTATAAACTTTCAGATTTGTTCATATTTCTACCCTCTTGATATTTTTTCTCTTCCAGATTTTCCTATTGGTGTTATGTAAGCAGTGTGTTTTAAAATAGATGACAATATGGTTATGAAGCTCATCATTACATTCCTAGTGTCAATGATTGTGTCTATAGACAAGGTTTGTTCACTACTGCAGCTGCTGCTGCAGTGTTTAATATCCACATGGACACTACGATCCATCTTCATTCTGAAATGTACTTTCTGACTAATAAAACACTTACAATCTTCCACGCACCACTGTAATGATTAATGAGCTGTTTTAGATTACAAATGGTGATGGATAATATGAATGATTTTAGATCAGGATGCCATATGTTTAGCAATACAGCAAATCTGCATAATGCCATTTTTGAGCAAAATTCTAATCCTTGCTTTTCACATAAATATATAATATTATCTGAAAAGGGTTGTTGTATTGCTTTATTATAGCCTTTTCTATCTGTCTTGAGCTAAATTCATCTGTTTTCTTTCCAAATACTGCCACCTAGTGATGATGAAACGATGTTGCAATAACCCGCTTTATTCTTCATTCATTAGAAACAGCTCTTGTGATAACTGTGATATTAACTGTAATGAGACATCTATACATTGAGTAATAACAGTTTTAAAAATGTGTTCAAAACTAGGTTTTACTACCAAATTTAAATGTTTGTTCATTTAAAGGAGCAAGAAAGTTTTATATCAATGCCCAGTAAAAAACACCTTATAGCTTTTGAACCATGGATGGAAAAAAATGAAGACATTGGGATAGTTATAGTTTTGTTATTTGTCTGCTTACCAGCAATAAATTGTTATATTATCAAGTGGGATGAGACAGTCTCACTCTTTTTTAATGCACAAAGATGTTTTAAATTCCCCATACGGAGGAACTTAAAGGGATAGTTCACCCAAAAGTGAAAATTCTGTCATTAATTATTTACTCTCATGTCATTCCAACCCTGTATGACCTTCATTCATCTTTGGAATACAAATTAAGATATATTTGGATGGAATCTGAGAGCTTTCCGGATGCAACTACCACATTCAAGGCCCAGAAAGGACACTGTTAAAATAGTCCATAAAAATGTAGTCAACAATTCTTCTCTTCCATGTCAGTCTCCGCCACACGTTCACGACAGTACCATGTATGCGTGTGGTGCTGTTGATGCAGAAGCCAAAGAAATTGTTAAATAAAGTTATTTTTGTTTCCTTTGCGCTCAAAAAGTATTCGTGTAGCTTCATTACATTACGGTTGAACCACTGATGTCACATGGACTATTTTAACAATGTCCTTACTACCTTTGTGGGTCTTGGACGTGGTGGTTGCGTTGGTGTCTATGCAAGGTCAGAAAGCTCTCGGATTTCAAATATGTTAATATGTGTTCCAAAGATGAATGAAGGTACATCAGTAATTAATAACAGAACTTCCATTTTTTAGGTGAACTATCCCTTTAATTTTATTGGTGCATTTTCCAAGAAGGAAAAAAGTGTTTTAATTATCTTTAGGAGTATAGATGACTTCATAGCCAATAGAGACGCATTGGGATTTTGATATCAAGCTCTAATAAAAACAAAGTGTGTGATTAACTGCATAATAATACATCTAAATGTCTTTGTGTACAGTACATGTCTATGGATGTCAGGAATCCCCTCCGCTCGGTCTGTTTGACTGACAGCTCCATTGAGTCATATACAGCATGTTGACAGCAGCCATTAAACGTCCGGTGTCAGGTTATGTTTTACAAGGCTTAAACTGTAACTCAAGCAGCAGCCTGTGAAACAGTGGCTGTATGGATTGCTCTGTATATGTGAGTGAGAGCTGACATGCTGGGGATGCATTTTGGCTCCACTTGCTCTCATCTATCAAGTCCACACAAGCCAAGAACTGAATCCGTACTACCGAGGCGGACGTAAAGAAGGTCGCTCCTTGTTATATCGGAGAACAATAGATGCCTCTCCCTGTTAAGTGTCCTAATGCGTCTAGACACACTGCCAACAGAAGTGCTTACAGTTTCTGGCTTGCCGCTGGGTTTTAACTGCCTCTATATGGCGCAAATGAACATAAGAACAAGCAGTAGTGCATGTCCCCAAGTAAAGTGAATCAAAACATGCACAATATATCAGAATGGTTCAAGCCAGTTCTAGCCAAAACAGAACTAACACAAATAGGGCAAAACTTAACCAATCACAAAAACACTTGTTTTCTATATTACTGATGCTATTATCAATAAAAACGCATTTCGCTGTGCTAAAACATACACCAAACTTTTTGACCATATAGTCATATCTATAGACAACCTTCAGAGTTCTAGTAGCTTGGAGATCCTCAATGATACAGTCAATGACCATTAATTTAATGGGGTGCAATTAGGTGCATATCCACAATGTCAAACAAACAGTGTTTTCAGCTAAGCGGACTTACTTTACTTTTGGGGAGTCAACGGCAGGGGTGTGCGATATATTTTATATAATTTATATATCTTAAGTTCCTGTTTTCATTTCATCAATGAAAATAGTTTCAAACAGAGCCACAGTAGAACTGTTTTGTATGGAAGGACGTTTTGGCCACTGAAAAGTCTGAATTGCGATATAATTGCAAGTTTATATCATGCAATTCTGATATTTTTCTTGCAATTGCATCTTTTTAATCTCGAAATTCTAACTTTATTTCTCAGAATTGAGACTTTATTTCCATATATAAGGCAAGTCATAAACTCGCAATTCTAACTTTATAAACCTGCATGTGAGTTTATATCTCACAATTCTGGGAAAAAAGTCTGAATTGTGATATAAACGTCCAATTTCAAGAAAAAAGTCAGAATTGCGCTTATATCAAGCAATTTTGACTTCATAACTCGTAATTGCGACTTATCATCTCACAATTATGACTTTTTTTTTTTCCGCAATTGCAAGTTTATATCATGCAGTTCTGACCTTTTTTCTTGCAATTGCAACTTTTTAATCTTGTAATTCTGACTTAATTGCGACTTTTTTTTCCATTTATAAGATATGCAAGATATAAACTCACAATTCTAACTTTATAAACCTGCAACTGTGAGTTTATATCTCACAGTTCTGAGAAAAAAAGTTGAATTGTGTGATATAAACTTCCAATTGCGAGAAAAAATAAACTCGCAATTCTAACTTTATAAACCTGCAATTGCCAATTTATATCACAATTCTGAGAAAAAAGTCTGAATTGTGAGAATTGCGAATTACAAACCCACAACTGCGCTTATATCTCGCAATTCTGACTTCATAACTCGCAATTGCGACTTTTTATCTCACAATTCTGACTTTTTTATTGCAACTGCAAGTTTATATCATAGAATTCTGACTTTTTTCTTGCAATTGCAACTTTTTAATCTCGTAATTCTGACTTTCTCCGAATTTCTCAGAATTGCGACTTTTCATTTCCATATATAAGATATGCAAGAAATAAACTCGCAATTCTAACTTTATAAACCTGCAGTTGCCAATTTATATCTCACAATTCTGAGAAAAAAGTCTGAATTGTGTGATTAAACTCTCAATTACCCTTTTTTATTACTCAGTGGCAGAAACAGGCTTCCATAGATGTGTTCCTGAGCAACAGATGACAATATTTTCTTACTGAAACAATTATTTAAACAAATTGGTTATATGAATGACTCACTCATGTAGTGATTTGCCACCACCTACTTGCGATTTTAGGTTTATATTTAAAGTATATTTTCCCTTTTTCCCCCCAAATTATTTCAAAAATCACTACTGAACTTTTGTTTTTAAAATATCAAAACATGCATTTGTAACTGCAGGTTAACTGCATTCATTTAATGCATTAAACAGTCCATGTAAATTCATCAAGATGCCACTTCAGATGCAGATTCTGTGCCACCTCTGCATTGCAAATACAATTTTTGGTAACACTGATTTCATTTAATTAGTTACAGCCTTATAGTGTCTTACTATTTGAATTTACTGATTAAATTGGAGAATATGACACAAAAGATGTTGCATACATTTAATTAGGTAAGAACCTTATAATTAACCTTATAAAGGTAAAAATGCCCATAAAAAGTAAAAATCAATTTAAACTTATTGGAAAAGTTAATTAAAATTCAATCTGTTATTCCTAGCACACAGAATATGACGGATATCGAAAGCTTTGGGAGTCAGCTCTCCACAACTATCCTAAACCTGCCAAAATGAATGAATACAAGAAAATATTGAGATGTTATTTTTTGCCACCCCCCAATCAACAGTATAATTAGACATCCCATGTGGGAAAGAAAAGAAAACAGCATCAACTAGCCAAACACACAGAAATCTGCCCACCTGATAGTAGTAGCCATTGTCTGTCTGGTATGGCTGCGCACTGATGTTGGGGGTCCCAAGTGCCGTTTTCAGGATCTCCTCACAGCCTGAATCACAAAAAGAAAAATATTAGTCCTGTCAAGAAAGAAAGAGATAATGCTCAGTTATTATTACAAATTCTATGACTACTCAGCTGATAAATAAATTTGTGGACACGAAATATCAACTTCAGTTGCCTGAATATTATAAAAATGATCTGTGTATTATAAAAATTACTTGATAGACCTATAACAATATGGCTATTGATTAAGTTTGCATCACCACTACTACATAAGTTTAGAAAGATTTTAAAGTGATTTTAATTCTCCCGTTAATTACTCAAACTCATGTTGATCCAAAGTCTAAGACTGACACAGAAGAGAAGAAATTGTTAAATAAAGTTGTTGTTTTTGTTTTCTTTGCACACAAAAAGCATTATGGTTGAACCACTGATGCCCCATGGACTATTTTATCGATGTCCTTGCTACCTTTCTGGGCCTTGAACATGGTAGTTTCACTGCTGTCTAAGCAGGGTGAGAAAACTCTTGGATTTCATCAAAAATAGCTTCATTTGTGTTCTGAAGATGAACAAAGTTCTCACAGGTTTGAAAAGACATGAGGGTGATTAATTCATGACCTAATTTCATTTTTGGATGAACTATCCCTTTAATGTATCTATTTACTTTTTATTAGAGAAAAGATGCTTGTCAGACATACACTGACTAATTAATCAAAAACGGCTTTCTCACATACACACTATGGCTATTGTACTGTATGTATAAATCAGCCTCTTGTCAGTTTACATTTCATTTGTCAGTTCAATGACATCTTGTGTTTTCTCAAACCAGGCTTGAATTATTAAACTACACCCACTGTAAAATTTAGACACTCTTTGCTCCACTTATGAGAGCCAGAAAAATGGTCAAGATACACATCTTGAAGAAAAACTGAAAGTTCAACGCTAAATATCATGTTGGAAAGGGGAATCATTCTCTTAGATATATGGCTATATTGTTTCTCACGCACACAAACCCATCTGCAGTAATACAACAACCTAAGTAAAATGTCATGAATAAATAACGCACTGAGAGGCACAGCGAAGGGCAGCCCAGGCCTCAGATCCATTTATAGTCGCGTAACATGAAGTGTAGTGAAGGCTCAGTGCTCTGTGTGACATCTCAAGTGGGCCGCAGCTCGCCTTGGCTCCGGGAATGTCCCAAATGGGAACATATTGTGGGCAATACATAAATATATAAAGCTGTGCACAATACGCCAGTTTTAGCAGAGCGAAGACAAACCAAAGGCGAAACAGTGGTAACCATCATGCACCACACAACAGCGCAGCGCAGTCTCCTTTGGGACCTCACAAGGACAAACATAGGCTTTGGCTTTGTAGGCTTGCTGTGCGTGCCGGGGATCAGGGATCGGGGGATTCATTAGTGAAAGAGTGAGTGGGAAGACCACTGGGGCTCATTAAACACAGGACACTAGGGGACAAAGTCTCTGGGCCTGAAGCCCATTTGGCCTGCCTGCGTCTCACTCTTCAGCCACTTCCACAGCACGCTGGCACAGAGATGTCCTACCCGGATCCCCGTGCCTGCTGGTGTCCTGCCTATTCAGCTGGCAGATCTCCACTTCATAAGTCTGCCAAGCAGCGTGAGTGTCCCCGGCTGACAAATGTAACCCTGTTTACTGTGCTCTTAATGACAGTGAAATAGGAAAAAGCTAGACAAGGCAATACGTGTTTTGAAACAGCTATAAATAATGTGAAATTAGATTGCTGAACCATGATTACACAGTACCTTTGTCTGTGATTCCCTAAAAAAAATCCCATAGTGATGCTTGATGCTTGACACTATAATCAGGAATAACATCCCCCCATCTTTTAACTGAGAATCACAACCCACGCTAACCAGCGAATTACTATGCTGTCGCTATATGGGAAAATGTTTCAATCTGATAAACGGTTAATTAAAGGCACACCCAGAGATGCTCGTAATTTGCTGTTCAAATGTGGTTATTTTCAATTAGGCAGATCAAGAGTGTTCAGTGGCGAAGCAGAGATCTCTAATCAGATTCTGCTCACTCAGGCTATTCATTATCCCTTACATTTCTAGATTTTCACCAGACACACATGTCAATGCAGAATGCTAAAAAGAACAAGCTCTGTGTTCCATTTTGTGCCTTTGGGTTCTTCTGATGAATTGTTTAATAAAATAAAGTGATAATACTAGGCTGGAATAATGCACAATATGCTCTTTTTAATTCAGGGACATCATGGGAAGTGTCTGTCTATGGGAACATGGTGTTTCGCAACTAAGCTTTTATCTCTGGAGAACCTTTCGGTTTGGCACACTTTGTGCTTAACAGCTGTGTATGACAGAACAGAAGAGATGTGCTCCGTATCTAATGCCACAATATGAACACTTAGGGCTTAAAGGGCACCTATTACACAAAATTAATTTTACATGTTCACACTCTAAAAAATGCTGGCTTAATTTTTTTTAACCCAAATGCTGAGTTCAGCCTGTTGGGTCATTTGGGTTGTTATTAATATTTTTACCAAGGTGCTGGGTAGTTTTTCTGCAATCTAAAAAATGCTGTTTTTTTGTTTTTGTTTTTTTTAACCCAGCCTGTTGGGTCATTTTATTTGGTTGTTTTAAACATTTTTAACCAGGTGCTGGGTAGTTTTTCTGAGCTTTAATACTGGGTTTTCTACCCAACCGTTGGGTCTTCAATTAAATAACCTGGCTGCTGAGTTACAGTAAGAGCGCAGGCCTTTTGCATCTTCTAAAGGAGAGAGTGGTTCTCAGCACTGTTGATTTGGTCCACTTCTTCGGCGAAATAAAGGTTTGTATATGTTTTATTTAATTTATAAAGTCTTTACCGTGCATTTTATGCAACACAACATACAAGAACAAGAAGGTTGTTTCACATGATGGAAATGCCTTTTGCCTTGCATAACATAAACTGATTTTATTTGTTCTAATGCTGAATTTAATTTAATTTGATGTTAAAATATGTTCTTTAATCCCAGTACTGTTTGTTTATGGGCAGGTTATGGTTATATCCATCACCAGCGCAAATTTAATAAGAAATAAATTTAATTTGTCTTATATTTTTGTTCTTGCCTAATAATAAATGTTCATCTCTTGATTATTGCTGTTGCCTCTATAATTGAGTGTGATTTTTAATTTCCAGCTCATTTTAAGCCAGCAATATAAAAAAATGTAAACAACAGTTCACTTAAATTAAACAACCCAGCATGTTGGGTAAAAACATTTAGTCAAAATAAATAAGCATGTGTTCTGTCTAATATTTACAGAGTGCTGGGTTGCCAAATAACCCAAGTTGGATTGTTTTTAACCCCGCATTTTTTAGAGCATACAAGCATAAAGGTGTGTTGGCAGTGTGTGTACATGACCGCCCTATAATGATAAAAATGTACCTGCTCCTTTTTTTCTTACCATGCTCAGAAAACCACATATCAGAAGTTTAAACTGATCTGACATTAAAACGCATGGTTTCAGCATGAAAATCCAAACCAAACAGATGTTTTTTTTAACAGAGTATCTGAGATAGGAAGTAAAGGCACAGTCCTATTCTGGAAAAGGGGATGGGGACCAGCAGCTCACTTGCGTATAAAGAGACATGCACGGAAACAGCGTGTTTCTGCTTCCATCAAAATAGGCATTTTCAAAATGATATAATAAATGACCTGTGGGGTATTCTGAGCTGAAACTTCACAGACACATTCTGGGGACACCTGAGACTTATATTACATCTTGTACAAAGGGACATAATAGGTGCCATAATAGGTATAGTATATGAAAATAATTATCATAATCAGTATTATTTTGCTGTTAAAATGACCTAATTTGAATCTGAATTTAGAATCCCTTTCATCTAATGCAAAGAGATTCATCAATGATATTTACTGGCATGAAATACTGCTTGGAGGAGAACTGTCCCCTTACCTTTGATTGCAAACACTCCATGACAGAAATCTTTGAAGTTAATTCTGCCGTGAGCATTGGGATCCAGGTACTTGGCAAAGTTCTTCACCTGAAAAAAAAGGACAGTTGTGAGAATGGTAACTACAAAGTCACCTTGATGAGGAATACGATCACATGTTCAGTATGGTACCTTACTATAAATAAATGAGAGGATGTGTGTGTTATCAGTGGTCAGCTTCACCTCCCATAGGTATAGCACTAGAACAGCTGCTGTCAGAATGTGTCGTCGCGGTCAGCAAGTCTTTGTGATGGACAGCTGTCCAAATGAAAAAGACTGATACCGACATACTGCTGACACGTGACAAGACTCGCTTACTCAACTCACAGACAATTTGCCTTCAAACACCTTGGTTAAGCGTAGCTGTTTTTCTGATAAGTAAGGGATAATGTAAGAAGGGGCTTATTTCTGCGATAACTACCGGCTGCCTGTACATTATCCCGCTTATTACACGGCTACTTGCCACATAAGGAAACAAAACTGGACATGAATATGAATTTGAAACCTTTTATTGGCATATTTGTTTTAAATTAACATTTTTATCCTTCCGCGGACCGATATAGTACCACGTGACTAACATTCAAACTATGTACGTTAGTAAGACAATTTAAATAGATTAATGTCGAAATTTTCCATTAATTGTGGTTGTCCAGTGTTTGTCACAAGATGGCGCCAAACGGTAATCTTTGTTGGCACGGAGGGATTTTAAACATACAAGTAGTACCGGCTATGCGTTATTACTTTGGAGCGGTAATTATTTGAAAAGAACGAACCTTCAAATGTCTCAACTGACCAATCAGAATCAAGCATTCCAAAGAGCCGTGTAATAACAGAGAATAGTGTATTTCTCAGAGGATGTTTTTTCAAGGCTTAGGATCTCAAAAAATGAAAATTCTATCATTAATTACTCACCTTGTTCATCTTTGGAACACAAATTAAGATATTTTTGATGAAATCTGAGAGCTTTCTGACCCTGCATAGACAGCAACACAACTGACATGTTCAAGGCCCAGAAAGGTAGTTAGGACATCAGTACAATAGTCTATTTAATGAAGTAAGTAATGACAGAATTTTCATTTTTGTCTTTTTCATCTCCATTGGATCTCACTCACTTTTCTAAGAAACAACAGACTTATTAAAGAGATCTCATTAGTAATTCTTCTTTCCTGAGGGAAGGTTGCCCTTAAGGGCTGCCAGACATGTTTATGAGAGTTTATTAGAAAACATTCCATGGTAACAGAGAAATCATTGTAACTGTGATTCCCACTTCACACACAGCTCCTTGACAGCGTCACTCCTTTCTAAATATATTCTCTTCTAAGAAGAGAAGAAGTGTTCTTGACAACCGCTCAGTCTTGCAGCACTCCTCTCATAACCTGCTAGAATGATTCACCACACTGCCACAGAAACAGAGGCGTTAGCAGTAGGACAGAGAGCTGAAACACAACGGCCATGAAGGCAGGTGATGCATCTCTGTGATCGCGCATGCACACACAAGAAAAAGAGGAACACACATGGGCTAAATAAATCACTTGCCCTAAATGTCGACTCTACCTCAGCTCAGGCCGAGAGAAAGAAAAAAAAAATTGGGAAACATACAGAATAATACAGTTTATATGCACAGTTGAAGTCAAAAGTTTACATACACCTTGCAGAATCTGCAAAATGGTAATTATTTGACCAAAATAAGAGGGATCATACAAATATGCAACTATTAAAGAAGGTTCAAATGCTCAATAATGCTTCAGAAGGAAAAACAATGCATTGAGAACGGGGGTGAAAACTTTTGAACAGAATGGAGGTGTGTACATTTTTCTTATTTTACCTAAATATCATATTTTTTCATGTAGTACTGCACTTCAAAAACGACAGAAAATAGTTACATGTTCCCTAGAAGACAAAATAAGTTAAATTTACCCTGATCTTCAAATTCAAAAAGTTTTCACCCCCCGGCTCTTAATGCATCATGTTTCCTCCTGAAGCATCAGTGAGCGTTTGAACCTTCTGTAATAGCTGAATGAGTTCCTTAGAGCAGCTGCGTTCGGTTTACATAACTAAAAACTGGTTACATCAGCAGAAATAAAAAATTCACACCACGTCCGGAATATCTGCAGGCTGATTACGAAACTCTTTGTTTTGAGTCTTTCATCAATCTTCATCCTCACAGCATACGTGATGCATTAAGCACCAATTTCGTTTCCAGTTTTGCATTCTGCTACAATTGAGCCTAGAAAGCTCATATAATGTCTGTGAAAAATTAAATGAGAGCTCAGTCATACGGACATTTTGTCACAGTGTGTTGTGTCAGGGTCCCTGTGAAGCAGTGCTGTTGTTAATGAGTGTTGCATCAGGGGCTCAATGTTAGCAACCGCTCTTCAAGGCCACCCTAGTGCAGCCTGTGGGAGGGGATGGAGAGCAGAGGCACACATGTTCACCACACGTTCTGCACTGAAACATCCTCGTGCTCTTCACGCATACCAATCACAGCATCTTAAAACAGACTGGAGGAGAAGATGGAGAAGGGGAGGGGAGAGACACGAGAGGGAGGAATAAGGAATGAAGGTGAAGACTAGATGAAGGATGAAAAAGAAAAAGGTGACCCGGAGGCAGAAAAGCAAAGGGTATGAGATAATAGCAAGGAAGGGATGGATGGAAGGTGATGACATTAAGAGATATGGTTCTAGAAAAAACGTAAATAGTGGATTAGAGAAAAGAAATGGATGAGAGACTGGCAAGAAGCCCTGCTGAGGCGGTCATCACAAACATTCAAGCTGCTATCATGAACTGGTCTTAACTGTGAGTCAGAATCTGTGACTAGCACCATGCAGAGAGACAAGTCATCTGTGACTGTACCTCGCACTCACACACTCATGCTGTTACATCACTTCCTTCTGCACAAAGCACTCAACTGTATCGCTGCAACTGGTACAACCTGGCACAAAAACATGTGCTTCTGACTAATGGTAAAAACACTACTTCATAGCCATTATGATCATTACAGGATTGTTTTTCTTTGGCATACTTAGTATTCTATTGTGATAGAATCTAGGTAAACAGACATTTATACTATGAAAAGTAAATTTCTAGTTAAAATAAACAATGTTGTCAAAACTATTAAGCAGAACAACTGTTTTCAACACTGAAAATACTAATAAGAAATAAGAAATAAAAAACGTTATTTGAGCAGCAAATCCACATATTTCTGTAGGATCATGTGACACTGAAAACTGGAGAAATTAATGATTAATTTTGAAATTAAAAAAAAAAATGTAATTTTAAAAATGTTGCCATTACAGGAATAAATTACTTTTTAAATCATGTTTAAAAAAGCAGTTATTTTGCATTGTAATAATATCTCACAATATTACTGTATTTGTGATCAAATAAACGCAGTCTTGATTTTTTTTAAATCTTATTGACCCCAAACTTTTGACCCTGGCTGTGAAAATCCAGTTAAAGTCATTCATTTTGTGATTTACTGTTATAAAATCATCCTTCATAAGACTAAGAACTTTCTGCGAAAATCTAACCTTGATCTTTAATATTGACTGAGTAAGGTTGTGTCAAAGACCGAAATCTTAGTGAAAATGGTTGAAATCAAACTTTGATGCTTGTTATCTCATAATTAGATTTTGAGACTTTGGACTGGATTTCACAGACGGAGTCACATATACAGTATATAAACAAAATAACAAAGTCCAAACTGAAAGCCAATCACCTAATCAGTAGGGGTGGGAAAAAAAATCGATATGGCAATATATTGTGCTCTCTGTCGCAATAAATAATCGATACACTAACGGCCAATATCGATATCGACATTATTACAACACAAATTTACCCGTTGTCACTGTCACTACCCAATATCTACCATTCTGTTTGCGGGGGGGCACTGTTCGAGTAAATAGGGGTAAAGTGGCGGAAGCAGCGGCCAGTGAAGAACACAAGTTAACTAACAACAACGGAGAAAAAGCGCAGAAAAAAAGAGAAGTGAGAAGAATGGCGGAAAATAATGAAAAACAAATAAAAGACCCACCCGCTAGTTGAGCATGCTGATCAGTTAGTGTTCCTCAAGAAGAATATGCCTTGATGTGTCCACTGTCCAGGTTAACATAAAGCACTTTACAGTAACTTACTACTGACGTTTCAGTATCATGGTTTACACATGTTAGTTAATGTTTACATGTTGTTTTTTAATGTTCATGCACTTTTATCTGTCTAGCTGTACAGTGTTTACATTTAAGACCAGGAGGCAGTGAGTTATTATGCAATTCCATATTTCTTTGCACAATTTGGAAATGTTGGCATTAATAAATGCATAAGATTTTCTTATTATGGGTATTTTTTTCTTTTTCTGTTACATATATATCGTGATATATCGTTGATGAAAATTCTTCCAATATATTGAATATCGTAGATATCGCGAATCGTGATATTATCAATATCGTGGGCCACATATCGCCACAGAATTGAATCGTGAGTTACCTGTATCGTCCCACCCCTACTAATCAGTATTCAGTAATTCGTAATCCATAATTTGATCAAATCCATAAACTGGTGTACACCACAGTAGGTTTGGTGTGCATTTTACCAATCCCAAACAGTACATTGATAACAAAAAAAAATGGTGTTGACCAATATGTGTTTTTCAGGGCTGATGTTGATACCAATTATTACAGTTTAAGAAGACCAGGAGACAATATTTTAACAGTGAGAGACAGAACAACAACAAAAATCTAAAAATATGCATTTAAACAAAGTTATAAATTGATTTGCATTTTAATAAGTAAAAATAATCATTTGATCCCTCAGCAAGATTTCTGGCTCCCAGGAGTCTTTTATACAGGTAACAAACTGAGATTAGGAGTACTCTCTTAAAGGGAGTGTTCCTAATCTCAGTTTGTTACCTGTACAAAAGACACCTGTCCACAGAAGCAATCAATCAGATTCCAAACTCTCTACTATGGCCAAGACCAAAGAGCTGTCCAAGGGTGTCAGGGTCAAGATTGTAGACCTACACAAGGCTGGAATGGGCTACAAAACCATCGCCAAGCAGCTTGGTGAGAATCAGTTGGTGATTATTCGCAAAAGGAAGAAACGTTAAAATAACTTTCAATCTGTCTGGGGCTCCATGCAAGATCTCACCCAGTGGAGTTTCAATGATCATGAGAACGGTGAGGAATCAGCCCAGAACTACACGGGAGGATCTTGTCAAATGGTACATGAAACCCAGAAAGGGTTTTGCCACCAAGTACTAAGTCATGTTTTGCGAAGGGGTTAAAATGCTAACACTCATTAAAATGCAAATCAATTCATAACATTTTTCTGGATTTTTTTTTTTTTTTTTGCTGTTATTTTGTCTCTCACTGTTAAAATAAACCTACCAATAAAATTACAGACAGATCATTTCTTTGTCAGTGGGCAAACGTACAAAATCAGCAGGGATCAAATAATTATTTCCTCACTGTATGTATTGTGTAAAAATGAACATTATTATTTTATCTGCAAATCGGTTTTGGAAATGACCGATACCCATAAAAATATGTAATATCGGCACCGATAATCGGTCAACCCCTAAAAATAACATACTAAACCACTATAAAAACATCACATAACATATACAATAAAATATTTACAATAAACAAACAATACGAAACAATAAATGCGGTAACTGCTTTCGGAATCACATACTCCAGCTGTTTGGAACACAGTCGATTAAGACAGTTCTGGGAGGCAATTAAACAGAAATACTTTGACGACAGACTTTTCTCAGGCATTTCAGAATGAGCATAACAACATTTGAGATGCTGTGGAACGAGACTGGTCTGCTGGTTAGTCAAGTTATCCCATCCCATAGTGCAAAGTCACATGACTTTTTTTGGTATGCGTGAAGGAATTTATCTGCAAAATGCGTTTCCATCTCCCATTATTCAGACGAACACTTTTTCGCACAAATCAAAAACCAACTCAAGTGAGCGTAAAAACTTTTTTTTGCGAATTGAGGGATCTTTTTTGTGCAATTTTGGCGTTTCCATCACTAATTTCTGATGTGATACTTCAAAACGTGCATAAAAACAGGGTGATGGAAACATAGCTACACTGCAAAAAATGCTTTTCTTACTTAGATTTTTTGTCGTTTCCAGCCAAAATATCTAAAAATAAAGTAAAAATTATTGTCTTGTTTTCAGAAAAAAATAAGTCAAAATTAAGTGAGTTTTTGCTTAAAATTGAGTTTTTACTTAAAACAAGCAAAATAATATGCCAGTGAGGTAAGCAAAATAATCTTATTTCAAGCAGACAACTAGATTATTTTGCTTACCCCATTGGACGATTATTTTGCCTGTTTCAAGCAAAAAAGAAATTTGGATCAGTTATTTTCTAAAAGAAATTACAATTTATACACTTTTTAACCTCAAATGCTCATCTTGTCTAGCTCTGTGCGTACTCTTGTGTAGAGATTAAAAAACTATAACCGATCGTTTCGCTAGGTAAAACCATTCTTCCTCGGCTGGGATCATTTAGAGCCGTTTGAAGCTGCATTTAAACTGCATTTTGGAAGTTCAAACTCAGGGGCACCATAGAAGTCCTTTACATGGAGAAAATTTTTGAAATGTTTTCCTCAAAAAACATAATTTCTTTACGACTGAAGAAAGACAGACATGAACATCTTGGATGACAGGGGGGTGAGTACATTATCTGTACATTTTTGTTCTGAAAGTGAACTACTCCTTTAAGAATTTTTAGATATGGCTGGAAACAAGACAAAAAATCTAAGAAAGAAAAGCATTTTTTGCAGTGTATTGTGCATTTCTCCTGTGCAGCAGTAATGATTTCAGTTTGTTTTGAATCTGTAAGGTTTAGAAGGCCGACTATTACTGAGTCCTTCCCTTTTGTGCCTACTATCAATCAGATAAAATCACCTATTTGTCACCACTGCTGACTCCTGCATACTGCTCACCATGTTTAGAAAGCAAAACAGTCACACAACACAGTGTAAATACATACACTCAACGAGATGGCATAGGGGTCATTTCCAACATCAAATAAAAGATAATCTGTGTGCTTAATAATCGCATTAATAATACCTGAACCTGTGGTCAGATAAGAAGTGCACAACATCAAGAGTTCCTGAAAAACATGCAGGCAAACTAAAGCAGGTTGCTCATTTCGTTTTCATTACTTCCGTCCACTGAGACTATAGAAACTCATTTTAAATGTCAAAGAGCCTTGAGGCACCACAATTCATTATGGATTAAATTGAATGTGTAAAGGAAGCCAATTAAACATCCTAATCAGCCGAATAATAACACTAGCGTCAACCAAGAACAGCTGCACATGGTTGAACAGCACACAATGCGGAAAAAAATGGCTATAATTTGTGACATGGAGATAAAATACTTCTGATACAGTCAACCAAGAGCACTAAAATCTCAAGCCAGTCTCAAAAGGATCATTATAACAACCTGCACTACATCCTTATTTTACCACCCTGCTTTAACTGAAAGGAAAGGCCTTTTCAGCATCCTCAGATTGTTAAACGTGGATTGCCATGGTGACAGGAAACAAGTGTTTTATAGCCGTTATTTCTGCTGTTTGTATTGTGCCTTCATACCAGCCTAATGACATGCGAAAGCACATTCAGGGGTCCAGCTTCTCCTGTGGGATTCGTATTAAAAAGAAAACATGATGAGCGACTAAAAAAAAGGCCTACTGACAAACACAGTCTGGCCCAATTGGGCAGAAGAATAAGCGTCTCTGTAAATGAGAAAAAGATAATGAGGATTAGCCAAAGCACCTGTGATTCCTGTCATTATGTTGTTTGTTTTGGTCACGCTCTAAATACAGGCAGTTCTCTGGAGCAGATAAGCTGAACTGACAGATCAGTTCAGCTTGATCCTTCATTAACTTCATTTTACCACAGATACGTTTACAAACCAGGCACAATTCAATGCGGGATTCTGCACAATTCCTCTAAAAGATGATGCTGTAAACAATTTTTTTTTTACGTGGTCACTATTTGCTTTGTCTGTTATTACAGATCGCTTGATACAGTCAAGCCCAAAATTATTCATACCCCTGGCAAATTCTGACTTAAAGTTACTTTTATTCAACCAGCAAGTTTTTTTTTGTGTCATTTTCGGAAATGACACAGGCTTCTCCCAAAAGATAATAAGACGATGTACAAGAGGCATCATTGTGGAAAAAAATATTTCTCAGCTTTTATTTACATTTGAACAAAAAGTGGCATGTCCCAAATTATTCATACCCTTTGCAAACTGTCACAGTCTATGGGAACATCCAAAGTTCTGTACCATTCCAAATAGTCCAAGCTGTTCTAATGCATCCTAATTACCTTGATTCATTAGGAACAGCTGTTTTATTCAACTCAACAGGTGAAAAACAGAAGCTCTTTGCTTTTGGTTTGTGGACAGTCATGGCTAAGACAAAGGAGCTCACTGAGGACCTGCGGCTGCGCATTGTGGCTGCTCACAAGACAGGAAAGGGCTATAAGACCATATGTGACCCTGGACCACAAAACCAGTCATAAGGTTAAATTTTACAAAACTGAGATGTATACATCACATGAAAGCTCAATAAATAAGCTTTCTATTGATATATGGTTTGTTAGGATAGGACAATATTTGGCCGAGATACATCTATTTGAAAATCTGGAATCTGAGGGTGCAAAAAAAATCAAAATACTGAGAAAATCACCTTTAAAGTTGTCCAAATTAAGTTCTTAGCAATGCATATTACTAATCAAAAATTACATTTTGATATATTTATAGTAGGAATTTTACAAAAAATATACCCCAGCGACTTAAGACTGGTTTTGTGGTCCAGGGTCACATATCTAAATGTTTTGAAGTTCCAGTGGCTACAGTGCAAAGTACTATTAAAAAATACAAGACGTTCCGCACCCTTCAAGCCTTCAACCATAAGAACACCATCCCCACTGTCAAACATGGTGGTGGGAACCTAATGTTTTGGGGGTGTTTTTCAGCCGGTGGACCAGGGAACCTAATCACAGTAAACGGCACCATGAAAAAGGAGCAATGCATCAAAATTCTCAACAACAACATCAGGCAGTCTACAGAGAAACTTGGCCTTGGGCGCCAGTGGACATTTCAGCATGACAACGACCCAAAACACACAGCAAAAGTGGTGAAGAAATGGTTAGCAGACAAAAACATTAACGTTTTGCAGTGGCCCAGCCAGAGTCCTGACTTAAATCCAATTAAGAATCTGTGGGAGCTAAAGATCAGCTAAAGATCAGGGTGATGGCAAGGAGACCCTCCAACCTGAAAGAGTTTGAGCTCATCGCTAAAGATGAATAGGCAAAAATACCAGTGTAGACATGCAAAAAGCTGGTCAGCAATTATATGAAGCGTTTGATTGCTGTAATAGCCAATAAAGGCTTTTCTATTGATTATTGAGAAGGGTATGAATAATTTTGGACACTCTTTGGACACTTTTTGTTCAAATGTAAATAAAAGATGAGGAACAATTTTTTCCACAATGATGCCTCTTGTACATCGTCTTATTATCTTCTGGGAGATGTCTGTGTCATTTCTAATAAAAATTAAATAAAAAATAAATAGCTGGTTGAATAAAAGTAACTTTAAGTCAGACTTTGCCATGGGTATGAATAATTTCGACTTGACTGTATGTACTAAGTATTTATGCATCCATCTATGAAGGATGTAGGCTGTCAAACATACACAACTGTTAGTCAATTACAGCAGTGGGAGTTTACTTTCGAGTCTACAATCAGCCATCCCTATTCAAACAGAGCGTTCTGATGAGGGGGGTCAAAACAAGGACAGAAAATAGCCTATTACTTCTAAATTATGTTTTTCGATGTAAAAATCTTGATAACATTATAAGTAGACCTCAGAGAACAGTACAAAATAATAAAAAAAAGGCAAATCATGACCACTTTAATGATAATGTCCACAGAAACATGCTATATTTTGTTAGCAGACAGCTTCTGAGTGAATGTAATTAAAATGCACTTTCAACCAAAAAGATCTCCAGCAGGAGCAACATTCACACAGGGTAGTGGATACTGACTAGTCACTCTGAGGAGACATGCTCTCCATTAGACAGGTTTCCAGACAAAAGCATTAATTGGCAGCCCATCAAGAAGCACATGTTGAACTACACAGCAGAACCACCACAGCTAGAAATGCAAGGTCAAGATCTACAGTTATAGAACAAACCTAACATCATGAAATGAAATCATTGGTTATTTTATTACCAAAACTAAAAAAGCAGGAGCTAGATTAATACATTAGCACTTTAATCTAGTTTTTCAATGTATCCTGTATGATTTTGAAGCAAAATGTCACAATGTCTTCATTAAAGGAGTCATGACATTAGAAACCAAATTCCATTGATATAAAACATTTTGACGTAGAAGAGGGTTTTGTATGCGTAATAAATCCTGCAAGTTTCATAACTTAAAATGTCCTCATCATCAATAAAAAAGCATTTATGTAATAACCCTCAGAAAACGGCTTATTTTGGATCCGATGTGCAAGGTGATGTCACCCGGGCGTCACCTCGTTTGCATAAACACTGCCTCCAGAGCAACATATCAGCTTAATACATCATCAATTTATACATCATCTAAAACTCAAATAAACAAGAATAAGAATACATAAGCTTTCCATTGATGTATGGTTTTTCAGGATTACAATATTTGGCTGAGACACAACTATTTGAATATCGGAAATCTGAGGGTGCAAAATATCTAAATATTGAGAAAATTGCCTTTAAAGTTGTCCAAATGAAGTTCTTAGCAATGCATATTACTAATCAAAAATTATATTTACGGTAGGAAATTTACTAAATATCTTCATGGAACATGATCTTTACTTAATATCTTAATGATTTTTGGCATAAAAGAAAAAAAAATGATCATTTTGACCCATACAATGTATTTTTGGCTATTGCTACAAATATACCCGTGCTACTTAAAACTGGTTTTGTGGTCCAGGGTCACACATTTTTAAGCGTGTAAATCATGCCAACCTTCGATATTACTACCAAACATTCCTTCATTATCTGAAATGCTGGAACGGCATTCAGAAATGATATGAATTCTCCATGGCCTTGTTTACACAAGTGCATGATTTCATTTTGCAACATACCAGAACTAAATATACGAATTTTATCTTCATGTTAAGGATATGTCGTGGACATTAAGTCAACTATGTGATACATTCCTGGTTCCTGGAATATTGTCTCTGTTATATCTGCAGAAAACATGAATTGTTGGATCTGTAAGTGATGCCTGATGACATCACAGTTGATGAAGGAGAGTGAGGAGACAGTTGTCTTGGTTACTTGATGGAAGTGCAGTTATTAAACTGCCAGTAGCCTTTAAGTAGCCAGCAGCATAAACGTCTGGTACCAATTACAGAAAATTAGATATGTGGATAAACCAACCTGTTTGCACAAATTTGGAGAAAGTGTTTTATTTAATTAATCCCAGAGACTGTAAGGTGCAAGGCACAAAAGTGCTCCGCATTTATAAAAGACAAACATCCCAGAATTAAGTAAATGAGTGAGTGATTATATCAAGAGAGGTTCTTACTTCATCTCCTTGGCCGAACTGTAGACCGAGGTCCACGAAGTGCTCAACCCGAATATATCCGTCTGCATCCTCGTCGCACACGTCGAACACTTCTTTGAGCTTTTTAAGGAACACCAGCAGCTGTTCTTGGTCGGGGAAGACATTGCCGTCCATCGTTACGACAAGGCGCTGTTAAATGCTCTGTCTTAGAGAGACCTGGCTGCCGTGAGCGCGCTCGCCATCATCTCAGCTCGCGCGGAGCTCAGCCTCAGCACTCAGAGCTCTGACATCAGCAGCATCACTCCAATTCATCTGGAAGAAACCATCTGCGCCTGCGGAGGGGTTTTGCGCGCTCCGGAATGAGCTCTATCTTGGGTTTGACGTCACTTATGATGCGAATGGCTTTAGCTCGCTTCGATTGGTTCAGCCAACTGACATAAGACAACGAAACTCAGATTGGATTGAATTAAATCATACTGACATCATTTTGGGCTGATCCCGAGTCAAAGCTGTTTTAAAACAAAAGATACAGTGAGCAGATTATCAGCAATATCTGTTCCTGATCTCCTGTTTAGGGTGTCAGCACATATATACACCAATTCAGAATATTATTCTTCTTATTATTCATTACTCAATATAATTTAGTTGTTTTATGGATTAAACACTTGTGATTTGGGTCGTTTTTTGCAACATTTCATATGATTTTTTTTTTTTTAAACTATAATACCTCATCTCTGTATACTAAACCGTTTTGCTTACCTGTCAATGATGATTCTAAAAAATATGCTTTTCTTCAACGTGGAAGTAAGCCTATGGGTGAGACTTCCGGTTCATTATCCGCTATAGGGAAATAAGAGTACTGTAATAGTGCGCAGTAAACAGTAAAACTGTTTGCATTCCAAACCAGTGTTCATTATTAAGATAATACATTAAAATAACATGGTAAGACACCGTTTTGCAATATCAAACAGCAATACGAGCTGTTTTGTGCAGTTGTACATCAAATTTACAAATGGCTGTGCCCACTCTCACGGGAAGATGAAGGTGGATAGTTAGGTACTCAACTTTCACACACAACTTTGACAAGGTAAAAGAGCATGCTTTATTCTCTCTTTTTTAATAGACCAATTCTTTGTTTGCAAACAGTATTAGGCCTAATTTTTTTTTTTGTGGGCGGGGCTTATCTGGTGGCAGAAAATGACAGTTTTCAAGTAGCAGTCTATAGAAGCCGAGGAATAAAGGAATAAAAAAAAAAGATATTTTGAGTGTATATTTCAAAACTCTGGCCTTATTCTCACAAAACTCGTCATTCTCTCTTTTCCCCTTGTCTCAGATTCATGAGTTTATATCCCACACTTCTGGCTTTTTTCTCCTCAGAATTGACAAACTTGCTATTGTTGAGTTAAATCACATTATGAAGTCTGAAATACGAGACATAAACTTGTATGAAAAAAACTTGTGAGATAAAATAGTTAAACATAAAATGAAATGGGTTTAAATATTGTATACTGTGGCTGTAAAGCTAATACAATATTTCCCCTATGAACTGCATATATTACAAAGACCTATTGTTTAAATCAAATTTATGCTTTAAAAGTAGAGTAATCATAGCAGGTTTCATCAATAGTCTGTCTGATTAAATGTCTGCATTTAGCTTCAAATGACATCTTTGATGACAGCATTCTGTAAAAATGATTTGCATTACGATTCTGACATCCAAAGGCACAATAATACATTTTTTCTCTTATTCCATCCACTTTTTACCAGTGTTTTTCTGCCACCACAACGTGCACACCGCTGTAAGTGACGTAAATGTGACGTCTACACCAAATTGGTCAATACTGCAAGAGAATAGTGGAAAAAGTACAACTTTTAGAGAGATGTTTTTGAACATTTTCTAGCATATACACATATCTTGCACGGTGTAACAATCCCATTCCCACCTTATTCTTGGCCATTTGTGGGAGTTGCCATTTGTAAATTTTATGGTCTGGCTTCCGGTCGCATCTGCATCCGGCTATTTTTAGTTGTACAAAACTGCTCATATTGCTACTGGATATAATTGGTGTGTCTTGCCATATTATTTTAACATATATTAATTATGAACACACTGGCAAAAAGTTTTACCGTTTACTGCACAATGTTATTCTTCTCGTTATTTCACTATAGCTAATGAACCGAAAGTCTCGCCCATAGGCTTGCTTCAGCGTTGAATAAGCTGGATAGGACAAAAAGAAGAATGACACACACTTTAGCTCAGTTTTGCCGTTTGATTTTGTGATGACATTAATGTTATTTTCAGCATTCATTTAAAATAAGACATGAAATTGTATAAATGATAAATTCTAGCATATTGCTTCAGTATTTGTTCACAGTGTAAACTTTATTATTAAACTAATATAGAATATTAGAAAATTGTTTGATGTTTGAAGATAAAAATGTCTTAATGGATTTGTTTCTTAGAAACACAGCTTGTTTCTCTGAAAAATATTAACTGATGTACTATAATTGTGTGGATTGTGATTTTTTCATCAGCTGTTTGGGCTCTCACTCTGACGGCACCCATTCACTGCAGAGAATCCAACAGTAATCTAGTGATGTAATGCTAAATATCCCCAAATCTGTTCCATGGAATTGTTGACACTAAGTGCAAACTGTGACGGATGATAATCACACAATGAGTAAAAAGATTTATGCTATTCATACTAAAACCTAAATATCTCTCAATAGTAAGTAAATACAGTCTATGCCAACGATGCTGGCTATTTGCACTCAATGTATAAACAGACAATGATAAAATCAACCACCTCTACTCCCATTTAAAAAAGAAAAAATATTTATTTCACAGACATTGAGAATAAAATTCAAACTTAATACAATTTTATGGAATCTAGCCGTTTCAACAAAACAGCATTTTAAAATAAAAAGGTTGTCCATATAGGTCTGGCTCAGGTAACATGTTTTGCACGACCATCATCCAACATTCTCCACAATGAGCCGAGGCTCCAAAAGAGAATCCCAGCGCTCAGTCAGCTGCAGGAAAGACATCAAAGAAAGGCTTGTTTTAGCCTACCACAGCATACACTTGTACAAAGAACTGCCCTTATTCTCTTCAACAATTAAAAGGGATAATCAGAAAGCAACATTTGTGTGGGATTGGGGGATGGGGTTACAATCCAAACTACAAAAGAGGGTTTAGAACGTTGCCAAACAGTGCTCGCAAAAGCACTGTCAGAACACTGCATGTGTTAAACATGAAGCACGCACTTTTATATCCCTTTGAAACTTGCGTGTCAAATGCTTTAGTTGTGGTGCTATTAGTCACAAACGCTTCTTGCTATATTTTTATCCACATCCATTTTTATCCAGACTACAACTATCTATCTTGCTGATATCCAAAACATCTTCCCACCAATAAAGTTATTAGGAAATATTCTGGAGCAGTTTGTATGCATTTCAATCCATAGTAAAACCTTTTTAATAAATGGATTATTGCGACGTTTTAATCAGGTGTTTGGACTCTCATTCTGACGGCACCCATTCACTACAAAGGATTCATTGGTGAGCAAATTATGTAAAGCAAAATTTCTCCAAATCTATCTATGGAATGAAGAAACAAACGCATCTACATCTTGAATGACCTGAGGGTGAGTCAATTTTGGATGACTATTTCTTCAAGAGAACATTCAGTACCTGCGATCCATGTGTGACAGCATACTCCACTCTCTCTGATCCATCAGGGTTCTCATATACAAGGTCAAACTTGCCAGGTTCAGCTGGAGCTAAAAAACAAATCAAAAAATAAAGTACTGCTGCAGAAGGAAGAGTGCAATCTAGTGTGTGCAATAAAGCAGCTGCGAACCTCCAGGTGTCAAATTTATATAACGCAAACAGTGCCAATAATAAAACAAATGTTTTGGTGATACCTTGAGGCTGAGAAAGCAGTTCAAGCTCCATCACTTGTGTTTGGGAATTGAAAGCAATAATCTTCCCTTCCTAAATAACAACAGCAAACTGTTAGTTTACATTATACGCAACATGATTAGCATTCAAAAAGAGTATAATGGCTTACTTTATAATCAGACACCTCTGGTGTGTAGTTCTCAGTCAGCTCCAAAAGCTTTGAGACAAGAACGAATCATGAAAAATTGATCATAGACAACTTAAGAAAACTATCAAGGTATTAAAACTTAAGTATATCTTTTATCATTCATCATATGTGACCCTGGACCACAAAACTAGTCTTAAGTAGCACGGGTATATTAGTATCAATAGCAAAAATACATTGTCAATATTTCTTTTATGCCAAAAATTATGAGGATATTAAGTAAAGATCATGTCCTACCATAAATATCAAAACTTAACTTTTGATTAGTAAGAACTTAATTTGCACAACTTTAAAGTTGATTTTCTCAGCATTTAGATTTTTTTGAACCCTCAGATTCTAGATTTTCCAATAGTTGTATCTCAGCCAAATATTGTCCTATCCTAACAAACCATAAAAATAGACCCTTATAACTGGTTTTGTGGTCCAGGGATACATATTACATAGTACCTTAAATGCAATTTTTTGGCCCACTCCAGGGGGAGCTGCCAGCAAGGGTAAAGTTGCGTAGTCTCGTTTAGGAGCAATTTCAGGTGGATTCTATAAGAACAAACAACATAAACTGCATGGTTAGTGATTAAAGTATTACAAAATATATTCATGTTAATAATTTATATTAATTAATAAATATAAATAACTTAATTTAAAAAGAAGATAGAAAGAAAAGTGAAAAACGTTTTCTCAAGAGCAAGGGTTTTCCACCTTTACTGACCAGCATAAAAAGCTAGATTTGAATCAGTATTTCTTTTTACAAAAATGTTTATTATATTATGTATTTTATATTTACAAAAAATTATGCTGAGAAAATCTAGCTTTTTATGTAAACTAAAAACATAGATTATCATTACACAATAACCTGATAAGCAAACAAATATCAAAAAGTAACAGTAAGATTTTGTTTTTTAAATGTTTTCAAAGTATCTTTGCTCATCAAGCCTGCATTTATTTGAGCCATACTACAGCAAAACAGTAAAAAAAATTGAAATATTTTAACTATTTAAAACAACTCTATTTTCTATTTGAATCTATTTTAAAATGTAATTTATTCCTGTGATTTTAAAGCTGAATTTTTAGCATCATTACTCCAGTCACATGATCCTTCAGAAATCTTTCTAATATTCTGATTTGCTGCTCAAAAAACATTATGTTTATTATTATTATTATTATTATTAGAATGTTGAAAACAGCAGTCAGATTTTTTCAGGTTTCTTTGATTAATAGAAAGTTCAGAAGAACAGCATTTACAAACAGAAATCTTAGCATATTAAAATGATTTCTGAAGGATCATGTGACACTGAAGACTAGAGTAATGATGCTGAAAATTAAGCTTTGAAATCACAGAAATTAAATTACATTTTAAAATATATTCAAATATAAAGCAGTTATTTTTAAATAATACAAATATCTTATAACATTACTGCTTTTGTTGTATTTTGGATCAAATAAATGCAGGCTTGGTGAGCAGAAGAGACTTCTTTAAAAACATTAAAAATCTTCTACTTCTTCTTATACTGTTCTAAATCTTTCAACTGGTAGCGTATTTAATTGAATGCAGAAGAGACTTCTTCTTCTTCTTCAAAAAAAAAAAAAAAAAATCATTAAAAATCTTGCTGTCCCTGATTAAAAACCCTATTTTCAGAGGCTATAAACCACATCTTCAGATTCATCTCACCTGCAGAATAAAACTTTCATTAGTCAGAGAATCGTTCTGTTTCCGCCTTTCGCCATTTTCGTAGCTGTAATGATGGTCTTGTTTCCACGGTGTTCCCTTGGCCCTAGCAAAACCTCCTCTCCCACTGCCTCGGCTTGCACCTCGACCTCTGCCTCTCTCCTGACCTCTTGTGTTTCCTCTGTCCCTGCCTGCCGCCTCACTAACGCCAGCAATTTTCAATCCCATTCCTTCCAGGTTTGGTTTCTTAATCACAAGCTCTATTTCACTGGCATCAGAGTCTGAGCTCTCTGCGTTATCCTGGGGCTTTTTAGACACAGAAGACGAGACGGACTGAACTGAACTTTGAGTGGTTGAGGAGGGCTGAGATGCTACTTGTGATTTCTTAGCAGTAGGTTTGACTTGGCTAGGTGATGGCGATGAAGAGGAATCTGTAGAGCTGTCTCTACGTTGCTGCATTTGTAATTTTGATTTTGTGCTAGATAGTTTAGGTGTAACAGGAACTGGCTGTACAGGAACGTTCTTTTTTGGTTTCTCTGTGTCATCCGAAGACGACGAATCTGATTTGCTTTCTTTCCGTGACTTTTTGGCAGCGTCATTCTGCTTGGGTTTGGATTTTGGTGGAGGGGCCTTATTGTGAGACTCATCCTCACTGCTGTCTGAAGAACTTGACGTTGGTTGCCGAGTCTTTGTACGAGCCGTTTTATCACTGGAAGGGACAGCAGAAGTGCTTTTTCTATTGTTTTTAGTCGACGAGGGGGTTTCAATGTTCTTTTGTGGCATGGCAGGTTTGGTGGCTGACTCCTTCACCTCTTTCTTCTTCTTCTTTTTCTTCTTTTTAGCATCCTCTGCTGAAGCAGAGCCATTGGTTAGATCTTCATGCTTCTTTTTTTTACTTAGACCTTCACAGATCTGCGTCTCATCCTCTCTGTCTCTTTTCTTGGTCTTTGAGTTTTTTGCTTCAGAGTTCTGGTGAGCCTCCGCTCCGTTAATATAAACAGGACTGGATACCTTCACCCTGTCATGATAAATAAATAAAGGTTATTTGGGACCCTGGACCACAAAACCAATAGCCAACAATTCACTGTATGGGTCAAAATGATCAATTTCTTTAATACCAAAAGTCATTAGGCTATTAAGCTCATGTTCCGATAAGATACTTTGTAAATTTCCTACCGTAAATATATCAAAACGTATTTTTTGGAAAAGTAATATACACTGCTAAGAATTTAATTTGGACAACTTTAGAGGCGATTTTTTTGCACCCTCAGATTCCAGATTTTCAAACAGTTGTATCTCGACCAAATACTGTCTTATCCTAACAAACCATACTTCAATGGAAAGCTTATTTATTCAACTGTTATACCTTTCAAATGTATAAAACTCAATTTTAAATACAGTTCTTACCGTATACTGTCATTATCGCGTACTATATAAATACTTTCGGTCGAAGGCAGGTAGCAATCCTCAATAAACAAGTCTAAAATACTCTTTCGGCTGTAGCCAAACTTTTCCTTTATGATGCTGGAAAGATCTGCAACAACTCGGCATTTGTTTAAATCCACCAGCAACCAACACATCCGACACTCAGGTGTCGCGGGAGGAGGATAATCAAAGTACAATCTAACCCTGATAGAGTTGAGACTGGAGGTGGCCATGCCTGAGCAGTATTGTCAATGAGGATGATGGAGGCGCTCACGGTTTTAAACGGCGGATTCAGTCACTCTATCACACACTCTGCTGCTCTCTATTGGTGTGGAAGAGAAATAACTGAAGTTTATTTCCCTGTTTGTCAGCTGACTGAAGTCATATGACGCTGTTCCTTACATCACATTGTCCAGAGGACTGGGTTTGAGTACTTATAGCCGGTGGTGGGTCCAAACACAGCCAATGTGGCAGCCTGTTTGAGAGAGCTACAGATCGATAATAATGGCGCACTCGTGGATTGGCATGCTGGCTGTGCTGCTGTTTGCTGTGAGCTTTCATAAAGGTATGAAAGATGTATGGGCTGAATGTTACACTTCGGAAAAATGTAGGGATTAGGTGTATCTTTTCAGGCTTAGTCATACTTTTTATAGTTGTTAGTCTTAAAGTGTGTAATTGCAACATGAGAAGATGTACTGAAATGTTTTGTAACTTTAGATACTACAAAGTGAAAGCGAAAGATAATGTCCGTTGTTTCATTGGCATTCTGTTAAACGCAAATTAAGTCTGTGAACCGAGAACTGAGTTAAGATTAGAATTTTCTCAATTTAGATTCATTTTAAGGGTTTTCGAATAGGCTTTTGCATAATTGTTTAAAAACGTTTGAACATTTGTGTGACAGAACGATGACTTGTATGAGTTAGCCTAGTTTTTTGTCATTTAACGTAAACACGTCAATAGGGCGTATTTATATTCATAAAGTCGAATGGAAATAAATAATGCTTATGTCTGAACATTTTAACACTGACATTAAAATGTATTTTGAAACTACCAGTCAAAACCGTAAGATTTTTCATGTTTTTTTTTTACAGAAGTCTCTTCTGCTCGTCTGCATTTATTTGATCTAAAATACAGCAAAAGCAGTAATATTGTGAATCATTTTTACTATTTAAAATAACTGCTTTCTATTTGAATATATTTAAAATGTAATTTATTTCTGTGATCAAAGCTTAATTTTCAACATCATTACTCCAGTCTTCAGTGTCACGTGATCCTTCAGAAATCTAATATGCTAATTTACTGTTCAAGAAACATTTATAATTATTATTATCATCATCAATATTTAAAACAGTTGAATTTTTTCAGGATTCTTTGATGAACAGAATGATCCAAAGATCAGCATTTATCTGAAATAAAAAACTTTTGTAACATTATACACTATACTATTCAAAAGAGTTAGTATATTTTTTTTAGAGATGTATACTTTTATTCAGCAAGGACACTTTAAATTGATCAAAAGTGATGATGTTATAAAAGATTTATATGTTAGATAAATGCTGTTCTTTTGAACTTTCTATTCATCAAAGAAACCTGAAAAAAAAGTCTACTCAGCTGCTTTCAACATAATAATAATAATTTTTTTTGAGCAGCAAATCAGAATATTAGAATTATTTCTGCTTTGAAATCATAGGAATAAATTACATTTTAAAATATATTCAAATAGAAAGTAGTTATTTTAAATAGTAAAAATATTTCAAACATGTACTGTTTTTGCTGTACTAAGGATCAAATAAATACAGGATTGGTGAGCAGAAGAGACTTCTTTAAAAAACATAAAAAATATTACTGTTCAAAAACTTTTGACTGGTAGTGTATCGAAAGGTAAAAACTTAGCAATACAATACAAATTACATTCTTGTTTTCCCCTAAATGTTTCTTCCTCAAACGTAATAAATCTTTTAAAAGGATCAGATTTAGAACAAGAATCGTTCAATTATTTACATTTCTCAGCCGCTTCTCTACTTCATTTATATTTACAGTAGAGGTGCAGTCTTCAAACTTGAATATAACTTTTGTTATTCTTATTATCACAGGTAGCTGTGTTCCAGTCCAAGCCAAAGAGTCATGGGCATATGTGGATGTCCGTGAAGGAGCTCATATGTTCTGGTGGCTGTACTACGCCAATAGCTCCAGTGCCAGTTATAAAGATCTACCTCTGGTTATGTGGCTGCAGGTTTGTCATCCATCTTCTTCATTTAGATCACATCTAACTAGAAGATTTGTTTAGTCAGAATTCACATAGTTGTTTTAGCTTCTTCTGTTTTTCCTTCTCATTTTCTGAAATGCATCTAAGGTTGCTCATGCTCCTGTTTATTTTAGGGAGGTCCTGGAGGATCTGGCTGTGGTTTTGGCAATTTTGAGGAAATCGGACCTCTTGATAGAGACCTTAAGCCGAGAGAAACCTCTTGGGTATGTAAAGTAATATTTTCTTGACTTTCATATCTGCAGTGGGGTTTATTTTCGGAAATATGGAATATGGTTTTGATTTATTGTTTCTATTTATATACAATAAAAAATGGAATTTCGTAAATAATATATTATTCATCCAAAAAGATTTGTTTATGCAGGTGAGTGCTGCCAATGTGCTATTTGTGGATAACCCAGTGGGCACCGGATACAGTTACACAGACACTGAAGATGCCCTCGCCAAGGACGTTGCAATGGTGGCATCAGACATGATGGTCCTCCTCAAGAGCTTTTTCTCTCGAAAGACAGAGTTTCAAGTAACCAAAACAAAAATACCTATACTACCTATAGACAGAATTTAATATACCTTTCACATTTGTCATAGCATCTCATTTTTCTCCTCAACAGAGTATTCCCTTCTATATATTTTCTGAGTCTTACGGCGGCAAAATGGCAGCAGCTATTTCCCTCGAGCTCACAAAGGTATTGATGTAATTGTTCTCACTTTGGCCTCATGAGAGGAAGTGTTTTCAGCAATACCCACACACAAGACGTTCATAAAACTACTTAAAGTCATGTGCTTGCTGATTTAATCTAAAAGAGGAAGAGTCACAATAGTACTTCTGCAAAAGTAAATCTGGCATCAGTTTAGAATACTAGTTTTTACTAGTTTGCTGTTAATTTACAGACCACACCTCAAACTAGTTTTAATCTGCATTGAATGTTTATTTCCTCTCTTTTTAGGCAATTCAAGCTGGTTCAATCAAATGCAACTTTGCTGGGGTGGCTTTGGGAGACTCTTGGATCTCTCCTATAGGTTTGTAAAATGCCTGTCAAATTTAGTCTGGTTTTGTACAGCTATATGTCTTTTTGACATTACTAATCAGTATGCACATTCATCATGTGAGTCCTGACTCACATGACAACATAAACCAGGTGTAATGCATTACAATACAGCACTCAACTCATCTGATTGCTTTTTCTTTTTTTTTATGCAGACTCAGTCATGACTTGGGGTCCTTATCTTTACAGCACTGTAAGTAATTCATCATAACACCTTTGTCTACTTTTCAGAGAGATTAAGCATGATTGCATTAGCATGATCAAAACAATACTGTAACATTCAAAAGTTTTTGAAAGAAGTCTCTTTTACTCAGCAAGGCTGCCTTTAATTGATCTCAAATACAGGGAAATGGTGAAATACTATTACAAATAATAATGTGTTTTAACATTTTAGGATTAATTTAATCCTTTTAATGGCAAAGCTGTATTTTCAACAGCCGTTTCTCCAGTCTTCAGTGTTATGATCCTTCAGAAATCATTCTAATATGCCGAACTGATGATCAAGAAACATTTCTTATTATCATCAGTGTTGTAAACAGCCGTGCTGTTTAATAAGTTTCTGTTGAAACTGTGATTCATTTTATTTTGGGATTCTTTGATGAATAGAAGAACAGAATTTATTAAAAATAGGAACATGATATTAAAAATAGTAACATGATATTACAAAATCAATTTAATGCATATTTTCTGAATGAACGCATTAATTTCAAACTTGATTTTTGAACGATAATGTATAATGAGATTTATGTGATGGTGTTGACACTTCAGACTCATGTTGATCTGAGGGGTTAATGCTGCTGATGTATGTGCTGTGCTTTATAGTCTCTGTTGGATGACAATGGACTGAATGAGGTGTCTAAAGCAGCAAATGATGTGCTGGAGGCAGTGAAACAGGGCCAGTACCGAAAAGCCACTGACTTGTGGTCAGTCATAGAGAATGTGGTGGAACAGGTGAGTCAAGCAGCTGTTGCTTAAAAATAAATTCAAGTAGAGGTTTTAATGCATTGTTTAATTAAAGAAATTAGATCTAATACAGTTTTACAGAAGGTTTAAAAAAAAAAAAAAAAAAAAAAAACACTGATGCTTCGGAAGGAAACACGATGCATTAAAAGCTGGGGGTGAAAACTTTTGAACAGAATGAAGATGTGTCCATTTTTCTTATTTTGCCTAAATATCCTATTTCTTTCATTTAGTACTGCCTTTCAGCAGCTACAAAAGATACTTGCATGTTTCCAGAAGTCAAAATTAGTTACATTTACCCTGATCTTCTAATTCAAAAAGTTTTCACCCCTGGCTCTTAATGCATCGTTTTTCCTTCTGAAGCATCAGTGAGCATCTGAACCTTCTGTAATAGTTGCATAGGAGTCCCTCAGTCCTCAGTGTGAAAAGATGGAATAATTGTACAATAATTGTAAACTTTTGACCTCAACTGTATATTGTGTTTCATTTGTTACAGAACACAAATGGTGTGAACTTCTATAACATCCTCACTCAAAACTCTGATGAGATGGTGAAGACCAGTTCAGATCAAACCAATGGATTTCTCGGTGAGAAACACAACATGCGCAATTTCACTTTCTTTGTTCACATAGATAAAAAATGTTTTGGTCATCATTTTGTCTTGTTTTTTACAGCCTCGCTGAAGCGTCGACACATTCGCCCTTTGCACCGTCAGTCCCTTTCAGAGTTGATGAACGGGCCAATCAGACAGAAACTTGGTGTCATACCAAAGAATGTCACATGGGGAGGTCATTATTCGTTTTATAATTTACAGTGTATATGTGTAAAAAAAAAAAAAACAACATTATAATTCTTATAAACATTCTCCTTTTTCTTCAGGACAAGCTGATTCAGTGTTTGTCAGCATGGCAGGAGATTTCATGAAGCCTGTGGTGGACATTGTAGATCAGCTTTTGGCTGCAGGGGTCAACGTTACCGTCTACAATGGCCAGCTGGATCTCATTGTGGACACAATGGGTGAGGATGTCAACTATTGGGAAACATGGCAACTCTTGAAGGATTAGTTCACTTCTGGAATAAAAATTTCCTGATAATTTACACACCATGTCATCCAAGATGTTTGTCTTTTTCCTTCAGTTGAAAAGAAATTAAGGTTTTTGAGGAAAACATTCCAGGACTTTTCTCCATATAGTGGACTTCAATGGGGATCAATGGGTTGAAGGTCCAACCTGCAGTTACAATGCAGCTTCAAAGGGCTCTACACGATTCCAGCCAAAGAATAATTGTCTTATCTAGTTAAATGATCAGGGGGAAAAAAGAAAAAAAAACAATATACTTTTTAACTACAAATGCTCATCTTGCACAAGCTCGACTTCACACTTGACGTAATACCTCAAGCATGACATAGATGGAAGTGAGTGTTTTCGAAGCAAATGTGCAAAGAAAGTCAAACGCCAACAAAGTTAACAACGATGTCCGGTAATTTTGAAGCTGGAGGAAAAAATGAGATGGAGTTTTTCACCCTACCCTACTTTTTTGAACCAAAGTACACAGATGAAGGACTAACCACACATGACCTTTCCAACGTGATTATGTAATGTGTGAAGTTGTAAATTAGCATTTGTGGTTAAAGTATATACATTTTTTTTTAAAGAAAATTACAGATTGTTTTGCTTGATAAGACCCCAGAGAAGTAGAGCCCTTTGAAGCTGCATTGAAACTGCAATTTGGATTTTCACCCGCTGATCCCCATTGAAGTCCACTATATGGAGAAAAATCCTGTAATGTTTTCCTCAAAAACCTAATTTCAAGAAAGACATGAACAATTTGGATGACATGGGGGGGGGGGGGGTAAATTATCAAGACATTTTTACTGTGGAAGTGAACTAATCCACTGACCAACACATTTTAGACTAGCGCTTGGGCCATTTTTACACAAACCATCTGTCATCTGTAGTGCCAAAACAAAATGTCCCAGACAACTAAATGAAGTCTGTTTACTTGCTATACACAAATGTATGTAGTCATGAAACCAGAGACTATTCTGTCCATTAAATCGGATTACAAGTGGTCATACTCAAAGCCTTTTAATGCCAAGTGTGATGTGCCGCAGCTGACCACTTGTGATCAGATCACCTGGGTCGGATGTTAATAGATGTGTCTGTAAGTCAATAAGATTTTTATAATCCATTTTACCCATCAGAAAGACAATTATGATTGGGTGTTGTCGGGATAGTGTTTCTGCACTGCCATGATATAATTGATTTGTGAGCAGGTCAGGAGTTGTGGGTGAAACAGCTAAAATGGGATGGACTCCAATACTTCAACAAGATGAAATGGACGGCATTGGAGGACCCGCAAACCCAGAGCCTGACTGGAGCTTTCTATAAGACCTACAAGAACTTTGCCTTCTACTGGATCCTCAAAGCGGGACATATGGTACACAATATTCTTCTTTGCACTTGTTAAAATCATTTTAATGTTTGTAAAATATAACGTTCAATTTTGCTACACGTGACCCTGGACCACAAAACCTTAAGTAACACAGGTACATTAGGATATTTAAGGGATAGTTCACCCAAAAATGAAAATTTGATGTTTATCTGCTTACCCCCAGGGCATCCAAGATGTAGGTGACTTTGTTTCTTCAGCAGAACACAAACAATGATTTTTAATCAAAACCGGTGCAGTCTGCCAGCCATGTAATGGCAGTGGATGGGCACCAGACCTTTAAAAGTAAAAAAAAAAAAAAAAAAAAACGATCGTTTCGTGTCTTAGGACATCAATGTATCGTCACGAGCCGCAGGGTGTAATTTGGATTTGCAAGGCAAGGCATTGCTAAGAACTTCATTTGGACAACTTTAAAGGCGATTTTCTCAGTATTTAGATTTTTATTTGCACTCTCAGATTCCAGATATTCAAATAGTTGCATCTCAACCAAAAATTGTCCTATTCTACCAAACCATACATAAATGAAAAGCTTCATTATTTGGCTGTCAGATGACCTTTATGGCTGATTTTGTGGTCTTGGGTCACATATTGATTTTGGCATGGCTGCAACTGCAGAAGCTGGTTCGGTTCATTTTTCTGAAGGGAGAATACATTTCTCACTATTTATTTTTAGTCTTTATGAGTGTATGTACCTATCTCTATCCATTACATCATCACAGATCCCATCTGACCAGGGGCCAATGGCTCTGCGGATGTTGAAGATGGTGACTCAGCAGGAGTGAGGCAACTTATTCAGATACGAACTGGAATGGTTTGCTACACACTTTTAGACAATCAACACTCAAATTTTACCAAAATCTGACACTTTTTTTTTATCTTTTGGTTGATCTTAATATAATCAGTTTTTTTTTTATGCCTGTGTCTTGTAAAATGTGTAAATTTGAATGCCTGCAAACAATAAAGTCATAATTTTTTACAGTTTGAATTGTTGCCTGAAATCTAAACATGCTAAGAGAGAACTAATGTTAAAGTTGTGTAACATTCCCATTTATTTGCAACACAAATAATGTATCGGCAAGTCAAGAGGGAAGAAACAAGAGAATTTCATGAAGAGACTTGTTATAATAAAATATTACAATTTTGAAAAAGGTAGATGATTATTTTCATGAGGTTTGCATGACATATTTAAAATGTTCTTTACTGTAATACAGAATATATAAGGATATTAAAGGATATATCGGATATAGTATATTGGATATTCTTCAGTTAAAAGGACAGTTCATCCAAAAATCATTAATTACTCACCCTTATATCGTTCCAAACCCGTAAAACCTTGTTCATTGGAACACAAATTAAGATATTTCTGATGAAATCCTAGAGTTTTCCCACCCTGCATAGACGGCAACAGCAGCTGACATGTTCAAGGCCCAGAAAGAACATTGATAAAATAGTTCATGTTACATCACTGGTTCAACCTTAATTTTATGGACACGGAGGAGAAGAAATTGTTGAATAAAGTTGTTATTTTTTATTTTCTTTGTGCACTAAGTATTCTTGTAGCTTCATAAATTTATGATTGAACCACTGATGTCACATGGACCATTTTAACAATGTTACGTTTTTGGGTTTGGAAACATTTCACTTACAGTCCAGTCAGAAAGCTCTCAGATTTCATCAAAAATATCTTAATTTGTGTATTGAAGATGGTCACTGGTTTGAAACAACATGAGTAATTTATGTCACAATTCAAATTTTTGGATGAACTATCACTTTAAGTATTTAGTCATTCAACATTTAGCACCAACCCATCATGCATTTATAATGCATATTAAATAGAAAAGAGATTAGTTTATAATATAAAAACAGCATGTGAGCTGTAGAGTATTGAGGCATTTTATCAAAAGCATTTCACATTGATTGGTTTTATGAGGAACTTGCAGTGTAGCTAAGTGTGCGTCGGCCCCACTGGGCCTCAGGCACTCTGAATCCTTCTCTGCTCACAGGCTCCACCACCAGCTCTATTAGAGCCGGAGCAGCAGGCACCTCCAGCTCCACCACACGGTACAGGTTGGAGTAAGACCTGCCGATCAGAGTCAAAGGTCCGGAGGGAATTCGAGGGTCAGGACCACGGAGATGCCTCCAGTGAATCCGGAAATGGCGGACCTGCTGGGCGGGATATTGCCAGCGTAAGCTGGCATTCAAAAATACCTTGAGCGTGTGTCCATTTCCCGTCGAAGCACCCGTGTGCCACACCACATCATTCACACAGACACCTTCAACAGACTGCAGGGGTGCTTTAAGACTCTCTGCGTCCAACAGCTGTGCAAAAAAAAATAGACCATTTAGCCACGAACTTCATATGTACACCACCATCAATCAGGGGGACAGATTCTTTCATATTTCATTTTTTAAAATGTACTTATATCATTTTGTTTTCAATTGTGCTGCTCATTTTGCTTATTTTACATTCTGAATACCTTTGCTGTCATATAATGCTCACTGTAATGTCAATCTTTAATACTAATAATTTGATAGAACTGTTACTAAAGACCACTTTTAAATCAATTTTTCATACTTTTGTACAAAAGACATGTGCAATGTATGTGTGAATCTCACCATAATCTCACCAATCCTGCAGTTAAAGGAAATGTTTCCATTGCCTCCGTCTCGGGAAACACGAATACACACTTCTCGCAATGAGCAGCCGGTCATTTTCAGCAGGAAACATCTATGCATAGAACCACATTGAGTTTCATTAGATAAGTTATTTCAGATCAAATACAGTTGAAGTCAAAAGTTTACATACACCTTGCAGAATCTGCAAAATGTGAATTATTTTACCAAAATCATACATAATCATATACATGATGCTTGTTATTTTTTATTTAGTACAGACCTGAATAAGATATTTCACATAAAAGACATTTACAAATAGTCTTCATGAGAAAATAGTAGTTGAATTTATAAAAATGACCCCATTCAAAAGTTTACATATACTTTGTTTTTACCTGAATGATCCACAGCTGTGTTTTTTTTTTTGTTTCTTTGTTTGTTTAGTGATAGTTGTTTATGAGTCCCTTGTTTGTCCTGAACAGTTAAACTGCCCGCTGTTCTTCAGAAAAATCCCTCAGGTCCCACAAATTCTTCGGTTTTTCAGCATTTTTGTGTATTCCCTTTCCAACAACTGTATGATTCTGAAATTCATCTTTTCACACTGAGGACATTTGAGGGACTCATATGCAACTATTACAGAAGTTTAAAATGCTCACTGATGCTTTAGAAGGAAACACAATGAGCCGGGGGGCGAAAACTTTTAAAATTTGAAGATCAGGGTAGATTTTACTTATTTTGTCCTCTGGGAAACATGTAATTATCTTCTGTAGCTTCTGAAGGGCAGTACTCAATGAAAAAAACATGATATCTAGGCAAAATAGGAAAAATGGACATCTTCATTCTGTTTAAAAGTTTACCCTGGCTCGTAACGCATTGTTTTTTACTTCTGAAGCATCAGTGAGCGTTTGAACCTTTAGTTGTACTCCGTGTTAAAAAAAATGGATCTCAAAATCATACAGTCATTGTTGGAAAGGGTTCAAATACACAAAAATGCTGAAAAACCAAAGAATTTGTGGGACCTGAAGAACTTCTCTTAAAAAAAACAGCAGGCAGTTTAACTGTTGAGGACAAACAAGGGACTCATGAACAAGTATCACTCAACAAAAAAAAACACAGCTGTGGATCATTCAGGTAATAACACAATATTAAGAATCAAGTGTACTGTATGTAAACTTTTGAACAGGGTCATTTTTTATAATTTCCGCTATTAATTTCTCTTGTGGGCTATATGTGAACATCTTTTATGTGAAATATCTTACTCAGGTCAGTACTAAATAAAAAATAATTAACAGGGTGTATGTAAACTTTTGACCTCAACTGTATATTTAGACTTTTAAGCAGGGGTTAGCAGCCTATTTAGTCTCTTACCTGGTAGTCCAGCCATCTAAAGTCCACCGGCCACAATTTCGTGCAAACTGCTCAACCAACTGGTTATCCTCTGCTAACGCTTCTGGAAAGACACTCTTAGCTAAACACACAGCAGATTAAGCAGATTAGATACACACTTTTAAGCATAACAGCTTCAGACTGGGACTTCTAAATAATACTAAACAACAAAGCCTGAAAGAACACTCACCTGCTATTTCCTCTGTCCCCGTAAATGTGCACAGAGGACCATCTATTGTTTTGAGCTCCAAGGATATCTTCACACCCACTGGTGGCTTGTAGACAAAAGAAACGAATGTCCTGGCAGCCAAGGGAACATGGACAGAAAATATCCTACAAAGGGAAAGAAAGAGGGTGTTTGACCGAAGTTCTTTTTTGTACTCCAGTGAAAACAAATCCTCTAGTACCTTGCACAGACTTCAGAAAGTCCAGATGGAATCATGCCCTCCACTATCAGGGAGCTGCCTCCACTCCAAGCGTCCTCAGAGCAGCCGCGGGTTCTCAGCCAGCCATCATTGTTCAATTTCTCAGAGAGGTATAAAGGCTGGATCTCCTGAGCATGCAGATTAAACCAGCTTTTCTTTTTCTCCACCTACATCATATAAAACAAAAATTACTAGGGATGCATCAATATTTAAAAACGTGTGCACGTCATGGTACTCTCGTGAATGGTGGCTCAGACTGACATGGAAGAGAAGAAATTGGTGAATAAAGTCATTACTTTTTTTCTTTGTGTACAAAAAGTATTCTCATAGCTTCATAACATTATGGTTGAACCACTGATGTCACATGGACTATTTTAACAATGTCCTCACTACCATTCTGGGCCTTGAAAGTGTCAGTTGCGTTGCTGTTTACGCACGGTCAGAATCCTCTCGGATTTCATCAGAAATATCTTAATTTGTGTTCTGAAGATGGATGAATTTCTTACGGGTTTGGAACAACATGAGAGTGAATAATTATTGACAGAATTTTCATTTTTGAGGGAACTATCCTTATAAGAAACCAAGAAAACATTTAATTTTATTTGGGCTCTTATATTTTGTGGCTACTTGAGATGAAAATTTGTGTGCTCCGGGGCCCGTATTCTTAAAGATTCTAAGAATCCTCTCAGAAAGCTTTTAATTTAGCTTAAAAATTCCTACATAGGAGTCTTCGCTTAAGAGTGATTCAGGATCAATCTAAGAGCAACTCTGAGTAAAGAAAAGACAAAAAAAAAATCTTAGTGTGGAGACCCCCGTTGCTAGCTATGACACAGCCTTTTGAAGACTGTGATTGGTTGGTTGTCCAAGAAGGAAATAAAAAAGCACTTTTTGTGTAAGTGTAGGGTCTAGTTTAAGCCTTCACTCTGAAATTATAGGCATCATTTTTCCTGTTTTACCGCACACACACATTATATAAGTTTATATATTTTATATGTTTATATATTTTTATTTACCACGCTGTTAATGTTGTATTTAATGTATTTGACAATGAACAGCAGCACATTAAGGTTGTGAAAGTGCTGTAATTGTTTGTGTGATCTCTTTGCTTATAGAAGGTTGTGAACATACCCAAATTATTACTGCTGCATAGTTGCATTGTTTCCAGTTGCCAAATAAGTTCATGTAATAAATCTAGTGATTTCTTCCATTTCTGCACTATGTCAGAGATGTTAGCATGTCTCTAATAAAATCAGTCACAAACATTATATCTGCACAGTCTCATGTGTAGCATCTTATGAAATCAATCTCATGCATTGTGTGCAAAATATTGCATTGGCCTCCTCATGTTTTGTCAATGTTCTCCACTGCTAAAGAAACTCTTAAGCCTCTTAAAAGTCCTCGTCCCTACTCCTAACAATTTGGACCTTAAGACCTCTTTTAAGGGTTAAGAATCTTTCTAAATTACTTTTTTCTTTACTAGGATCTTTTCTTTAATTTTAAGAGGAAACACCCACATTTCTAAGAATTTTCTTAGATTTTTTATGAACACGGGCCCAGATGTCTTACGATGAGTTACACAGATGTTAAAATGAATCTTAGTGAGACTGTGATTGCGTGCAGCATACCTGCCCCCTCCAGTACATGCTCTTCCCAAAGCCCTGACAGAATGAGGAGATGAATGGAAGACTGGACGAGGGCCGGTGGATATAAAGGAAATCAGACAGCAAACTCCAAAATCTGCAAATAATGGTTAGAATACACATTGGTGAGCGTGATGGTTGCTTGTGTGTGTGTGCTACCAAACACTTACCATTGCAAAACCGTGAGCAAACTATGAGGTGACTTTTTCTGCGTTTAAGTGCTATAATCGTGTCCCAGTGCATCTACTGACCAAAAAACGTGATAAAAGACAACCCAGTAACTTTGCTTTGGTAAACCTTTTTTCTGCAAGCATGTGAAAAAACAGATTATGCTCCCCCTGATGTAGAAATGGGATCTTCTTAAAATATTACCACCCCTTAATCTGCAAGTTTCCACCCATGGTGCCGCCATTGTGTTTTCGCAAGTGACAGCGGTGTACCAGTTGCCAATGGCGAAAGTTTAAGCTGGCTGCACAGACGAATACAGAACACTATTTAGAGGAGACAAGAGAGCAGTGGATTTATTGATTTACTTACTGTGTATTACACTGCTGCCACACAGATCTAATATAAACATGCATTCCTCATCTGTTTACCTTCACAGACATAACCTTTTTTATAACTCATGTGTGTTATTACACAAACGTGTGTGTATTTGGCCGTTTATGCGCAATAAGACATGAAAGCTTCTTTGTAGGTGCTTTGGATGTGATCTCAGTGCGATAGACATGATAATCAAAGCAAACAGATGTTATTTAGCAGAATATCTGAGGTACAAGTTGTAAAGGCACAGCCCTATTCTGGAAAAGAGGGCAGGGAGCAGCAGTTCATTTGCATTTAAAGAGCCATGCACGAAAACTGTATTTCTGCTTCCACTTAAAATAGGCATTTTCGAAAAGATATAATAAACGACCTGCGGAATATTGAGCTGAAACTTCAGACACATTCTGGGGACAGCTGAGACTTTTACAAATTGTTAAAAGGGCATAAGAAGTCTCTTTTAAGTGTTTCAAAGTGCTTACTTGTCCTGGTTTTTGCGGAAATCTCCCTTATCGTGACATTCATACACCCAGCCAGGAGCAAAGATGGCTGTTGAAAATTCGTACTTACGAATCAGCTCCAGAGCCTAACAAGGAAACCAAAAAAATGATTTAAAAAAATGATAGTAAAGACACATTTATGAAAATGGAAATCAGTTTCCATAAAAAAAATTAACTGTTTTCAACATTGATAATAATAAATCTTTCTTGAGAAGCAAATCAGCATATTAAAGGTGCCATAGAATGGAAATCATACCATGAGTCTTAAACACCATAGTTTCCTCCTTCTTATATAAATCTAGTTTTTGCAAAACACCACTGAAAAATAGGTCAATTCCAACATAACACCGACTATTACGCAATAGTCGGGATCGTTAATAGTTACGCCCCCAACATTTGCATCGCCCAATCATCAGATGATCTCCAGATAGCCTATTGTGAAAAAACAAAGCAAGGACAATAGCGAAAATGGCAGATCACAGGAATAAATGTTATGTTCCAGCTTGTGCAGGGGATGTTAAGTGAAGGGATGGGTTGGTGTCTATACTCAGAAAGGCAAGGAAAACAAACAATGCGTTCTAATAAAATAAGATGAGCCACTGAAGAGACACGGTCAGCTTCTTGCTAGCGCTAGCCTGTTACATTGCAGTACATACGATTTCACTTACCACATAAACAGAGTAAAGAGAGATGACTGCGCTGATGATGGCGAATGATTTACAGATCCTGATCACTGCTGACAGCATCTAAACTTGTCAAAGGTGGTAAGTACTGCCTGTAGTATAACGTTACACAGAGCACATGCAATCACCGATCTCAAAAGTGAAACTAAAAAGTTATCGTGAATTCAAAGTGGCAGTTTCAATGCAACACATATTTATAGCGGCTCAAGCTCCGTAATTAAATATTTATTTTCTCCATGTATTTCCTTACAGCTGTGTGAGAGCGAGCTGCACTGTGAGACAGCCAATCAGAGCAGAGCTCCTCATTTAACACTCACTGACCTTCCAAATAAGGTAAATAACAGAGCATTTCATTCTAGGGACAAATCCTAGGGTTGTAAATGGACCTGTAAAACCGTTTCTGGAGAATTTTTCCAGACCCTTTTCTATGCCATATACCTTCTATGTAGATCTCAGAGAACAATTTAAAATATTCTCTCAATGCATTCTATGGCACCTTTAAATGATTTCTGATCAGGATCATGTGACACTGAAAGACTAGGGTAATGACTGCTGAAAATTCAGCATCGTTTGAAATTTTCTTCTAAAATTAGCATTTTTATCAGGCTCCCAAGTTTATTTTTAGTTATTTCACTTTAATGGCAATGGAAAAATAACCTATTAACTAACCTATAACCTATCACTGAACCTACACTTAGGAGCCTGATAAAAATGCTCATTTTAGAAGAGAATTTCAAACGACGCTTAGAGGCTTTTGCATCTGAACTCTTCTCGAATTATAATAGAAACCTTTTTTTTTTTTACCTGAATAATATTTTACATTACTTTTTTATTGTATTTGCACTTACCTTATTGGTCTCAAATTTCCCTCCAACCACCTTCCCTCTTGCAAACACATCAACACCAACATAGATGTCAGCAAAGCGGCCCTTAGCAACAGAGTAGGACTTCATCCACTCCAGACTCTGCTCTGTCCAGTTGTAGTTAGTGAATATTCCATCACAGGCATCAAAAAACACACTGATAGGATGACAAAAGTAAGATGATGACATAAGTTGCATAAAATCTAACAGATCTGAATCTGCCTCTCCATATTCCCTCAAGACCATCACTTGCCTGTTATCATCATTGAGTTCGTTCTGCCAAGTGAGCGAGCCATTTTTCAGTACGCTGTCATACCAGATCACCACACTGCCTGGAACACGCTCATGCATCTGGTCTGTGAGGTAGCGCAGAAAGGGTCCAGTGTTTTTCACAGCAGTGTCCTGAAGGGAGACCTTTGGGGTAAGTACCACACATTATGTCCACATACATCTCTATCTAATCATAGACGCCTTGGTTACTCACACTCAGCACATTTTCTATGTTAATGAGCCAGCCGTCAAAACCGTAGCAGTGGGAAATCTGAACCAATTTATCAGCAGCTGTGCGGTAGCTCTCCTCGTTCGTAAGGAAGGCCTCACATGTCTTCGCTCCATCTGTCCACTCTGTGATGAACGTGCCTTAGAGGGGAACAGAACTATTTTAATACATCTATTCTCTATTAAGCTTGAAGGCTTCATCCAAAAATGTAAATTAGCCCATTATTTACTCACCCTCTAGGCATCCTAGGTGTATATGACTTTATTTCAGACGAATCCAATCAAAGTTATATTAAAAATTATCCTGGCATTTCCAAGCTTTAGAATTGCATGGGTGGGTGTTTCTCTTCATCAGTCTAAAACAAGTTCAATAAAGTGCCTCCATAAAAAAAAAAGTACATCACACGGGGGGGGTGAATTAAAGGCCTCCTATAATGAATATATGATCACTTTAATCTACCTTGCGCCAACTGGTCGTTTATGGAAGCAGCTCCAGGCAGATGACGTATGAAGTCGGCAGCAGCATGCGCCATGGAGAAACCAAACCAAAACGACGGTCACAAATTACATCTACAAAATGAGGATTTATAAAGAAAAATGACGGAGGATTTCGATATAAGCCAATAGGAGACTGGTTTTCCTTTGCTAAAGTAAGGAAACTTTGCTTCCTCTGCTCCTGTAAACAAACAATGGTCTGTGTGAGACTCAACGTCGGCATCATACATCATCCGCCCGGAAGGGCTACCGTGTACAACCAGTTGGCGCAAGCTAGATTAAAGTGATTATTATGCTTTAAATATGGATATTTTTCTTACAAAAGTGCATCAATTTGCTACAGGAGGCCTTTATTCACCCTGTGTGAGGCACTATTTATTATGGATGGATGCACTTTAGTCAAGTCAAGTCAAGTCAAGTCAAGTCGAGCTTTATTGTCATTCTGCTACATGTGTGGACATATAGTGGAACGAAATGTCGTGTCTCACAGGACCACGGTGCTACATACTGGTTAAACATAAACATGAAAACAGTACAAGTATAGGAAAAGCAATTATAGACCTATACAACAGTTTAACAATCTGACTATACACATACTATAATATAACTACAATAAATAGTTGACTACACATTCAAGAACTGAGAATACAAATACTTTACATAAATACTGTACATATTTTGTACATGATTGTGCAAAAGAGATATTTTTGTGCATTTGGTTGTGCAGATAAAGGATTTTGAGGGAAGAAGCACATAGTGCAGAAAGATTTGTAGTGCAAAGAACAAGTAAACATACAGTCTTATTAAGTCTTTGTAGCAGCAAGTGATTATAAAAGTGTCTAGTGTACGTAAGTGTGCTACTACAGGTGGTTTGTATGGCCCACTCAACTATGTGTAGCACACTCAGAATTGTACTTAGGAAAATTTGTCAACAGTTTTTAATGAGTTTGGGGGGAGGCTGAGTTTTTTTATGGTTTCAGAGGGGAACAGGGAGATGGGAGTTGAGGGCTCTCACAGCCTGGGGGAAAAAGCTGTTGAGCAATCTGACAGAGCGAGCTTTGATACTCCTGTACCTTCTACCTGATGGTAGGCGCTTGACTTGTTTTGGACTGATGAAGAGAAACACCCATCTATGCCATTCTAAAACTTGGAAATGCCAGGATAATTTTTAATATAATGATAAGAAGTCATATACACCTTGGATGCCTGGAGGATGAGTAAATAACGGGCTAATTTTCATTTTTGGGTGAACTAACCCTTTAAGACTGAGACTTTAGCCCATACAATCCCAGCAAGAGACTCACCAATAGAGAGCACTCCATGCTTATGTGCTGCATTCGTCCAAACCGCAGGAGGAATGGTCACCATCTGATGACTGAAGTAGTTGAAGATGTCGACATACTCCCAGTGATAGAATACATATGGCTTCTCCACCTCTGCACCTTGAATGAACCTCAGCAGAAAGGACAGGACTGTTAAAATACTGAAGGCTGGCCAAACTAATCAAAGGGTTGAAAATCAGTTAAACTCTGAGTTGTACCTGTCCTCCAGGTAGCCTCCCATCATGTCATGGGACAACAGTGTCCGTCTAGGGGAGCTGCGTAGTGAAGGATACCTGCTAGCCAAAGGCACAGTGGCCACATTAAACGGACTTGCTTCCTTCCGCTTCCATGATAGCAATTCATCAAGAGACTTAAGACTGCAGCTGATGGGCTCAGTTGTGTCAGGATCATAGTGGACTGCTGTTTAATCACAAAAATAAAGATTTTTAAAGGAGACAATAATCTTTTAAAATGTTTGTGCCAAAAATGAACCAATGGCTTTGTGCTTTTTACTACACATGACCTATAATCATTGCCTGTAAAATTAAATTAGAATATGTTGATGTGTATGTCCTTTATTTCGTATTGTTATGTCACCCTTACTGTTGTATTTTTCTGTTGTTCTGTGCTGTCACCCTTACTGTTGTGCTTACTGAGCACAGTAAAGTTAGTTTTAGGTTCGATATTCATGCATTATTTGCGTAGGCTGTAAAAGGATCTGCAAATTTCACTCACAGTGCAAAAACAAACAAAAAAATTAAACCGTTCATTCAAATAATTCATTTTTACAATTGGCTAGTGGGCAGACTGACTTAATATATGTACACTACCAGTCAAAAGTTTTTGAACAGTAAGATTTTTTATGTTTTTTAAAGTCACTTCTGCTCACCAAGCCTGCATTTATATGATCCAAAGTACATCAAAAACAGTAACATTTTAAAATATTTTTACTATTTAAAATAACTGTTTTCTATTTGAAAATATTTAAAATGTAATTTATTCCTGTGATCAAAGCTGAATTTTCAGCATCAATACTCAGTGTCACATGATACTTCAGAAATCATTCTAATATTCTGATTTGCCGTTCAAGAAACATGTATTATTACTATCAATATTTAAAACAGTTGAGTAAATTTTTTCAGGATTCTTTGATGAATAGAAAGATACAAATATCAGCATTTATCTGAAAAAAAGCTTTTGTAGCATTATACGCTATAACATTCATATATCTGTGATGATAAAGACATTTGTAATGTTACAAAATATTTCTATTTCAGATAAATGTTGTTTTGCACTTTCTATTCATTAAAGAAACCTGAAAAAAATTCTACTCAGCTGTTTTCAACATAATGTTTTTTTCAGCAGCAAATCAAAATATTAGAATGATTTTCTGAAGGGTCATGTGACTGGAGTAATGATTTTGAAAAATTAACTTTGATCACACGAATAAATAACATTTTAAAATATATTCGAATAGAAAACAGCTATTTTAAATAGTACAAAAGTTCTACGGTTTTTGCTGTACTTTGGATCAAATAAATGCATGTTTGGTGAGCAGAAGAGACTTCTTTAAAAAAAACTATTTAAAAAAAAAGATTAAAAAATCTTCCTGCTCAAATACTTTTGACTGGTAGTGTATAATTTACACAAGTACAGTACACTACTATTTTTAGAAAACAATTACTGTAATTCACCTAAAGATTTTTTTCCACATTTCAAAGGTTAATTATTTTTAGAAAAAAGTAACCAAAAAAAGTGTTTTTCCACAGGTTGTAGTACATCACTAGTCACCAGACTTACTACAGGTGAGATTTTAGCAATACTTCTTTTCATATATGTATATAATTCACCAAAAGTGTAATACTGTAAATAATACTTAACTTATGTGTAAGTTACTAATAATGTACTACAACCTTTAAAACTTTAAATAAAATATTCCTATGAATTACAGTAAATCTTCCTATAAATTACAGTAATTTTTTAAATACTTTTTCTAAATCAGTTAAGCACAGTCATTTTTCTAAAAAATAATACTGGTCAATAGTAATGCATTACAACTTTTGAAACTTGGTGAGTAATTCTGCCCTCCAAAGGCAAAGTGCAGTAACTACGCCAACACTGAAAGTGAGAAAAATACCTTTAAAATTTTTACGCCAGCTAGTCAAACACGTAGAAACTCTCGTTTCTCTGAAATGGGACAAAATTGAACCAGGAGACTTTTCCACAAGACAAAACAGTTGTCACAAAGTCCTTTTTAAGCCTTAACTCAATTTTGACCAAATGTGTAGTTACTGCGCTTTGCCTTTGGAGGGCAGAGTTGTTTTCTAAAAATAATAGTGTACTTGTTTAAACGGAGGTACTGGCAAAATCTCACATGTAGTAAGTCAGTCTGTTCATTAGTAATGTACTACAATATTTTGGTAGATATTGGAACTGTACATTAAGGGAGGTATTGGCGAAATATCACCTGTAGTAAGTCTGTCTGGTAACTTGTGTACTAAAACAAATTTAAAGTATTTTTTCTTGTAGTGATACATTTATCAAGGGACGCATTAGTAAAATATCACTAATAATATAGCAACTGGAATTTGAAAATATTATCTAGATGATTACTGTTTTTTTTTTCATAAAGTAATTGAGTACTGTATACGTACAAATTGAGATATTGGCAAAAGCACATAGTAAGTAAACCTGCCCACTAACTTTAGCCCTTTTAAAGACGACAGTGTTGACGACAGAACAAAACAACAGTAAAAACGACATAACCAGAGGACATATAAACATACTAATGTATCTTAACAAGTATTCAATGACTGTAGAGAAGAACAAATGTGTAGTACGAATAAAAAAAAGCCGGTTCATTTTTGCCACAAATGTAATCTCATAAAAAGATTAAAATACAGCATATATGATGTGTAACGTTACCTGGCAACGTAGATGGCCCGTAAGATATGACTTCATGAACACTTTGATCGCTTGGCTGACTGAGGCAAGACTCGGAGCTGAACAGACAACCATCACATTGTACATTTAAGTTAACTTATACAGACAGTAAAAGTGAACTTATGATTTGCAGATAATTACGAAAATATATCGGTCACAACAAAGTTACCTGATCCCCTCATTGTTAAGTATCTTGTTTGTAGTTTCCTCCCTTTTTCGTTTGTGGGATGTCATGTTGTTAACTTTCACCTTTGCAGAAACACTTCCCATTCACAAAAGGTCAAAGGATAACCAGGTTCCAGATGAAACCGAAATGTCTAATTGTAGTGAGAGCCCCGAGACAGAAGCAGAAAGAACAGACAGCTATGTGGTGCATGTGAAATGTTTTTCTAGTATACTATGGGGTGTGTTTTTATACATGCTGATTTGTTGATAATAATGAAAAGCGTGATTAAAAAAAACAGCCAGCTTCCGCCTCTGCGCTGATTGGCTGAATGAGTGGCAGTACGTCATCCTGCGTGAAGGTTGCTGCTTTAAAGCTTCACTAGAGGGCAACAGAGTAGACTCTTTAGTCTTTAAAATGACTGGCAACAGAGGACAGAGGTTATTTCTTTCCCCAAACTATCTAAACTAAACTGTTTTAACTAAGTTGGTTAATGCGAAACATCAAGGATACACAAAGCATGTTGCACCAAAGCCACTGCAGTAATTATTTGAGACTAAAAAGACCAGACAATGAGTATTACTGTGATTCATGGAAAATAAACCAATTACCTACATACTAATAAATTATAATTTTGAATACTGGCTTGAGCCCTAGGCTGAGTTTGATCTCACCATGAGCTTCCAGTATACTCATGATGTGGTCACAATATGAGCTAAAAGTGTAACTTCCAGCAAAATCACAAACTGTGGTCACAATGTGAGGTCAAAAACAGCTAAAAGTGTAAGCTCAAAAGCACACTCATGGTGTGCTCACTATGGTCACAATGTGAGCTCACCAGGTGAGACAACCGTGATATCGTTGTGTTAAACTCTCATTCTGTGATCACTGTAATCCAAAATTTCTGTAATATTAGTCAGCCATATCACAAACATGTAGAATTTCATATTTTATTTCCATCAACAAAATATTCAAAAATATATTTTTCCTGTTTGTTTTCTATTTTTTTCAGCCTGGTGTTGGCATTTGACACAAATATTTCTATTTAATAGATGCATTTGGATTCTGCTGTTGTTTTGGTGACTACTTTTCGTTCCTTAAAGGAGAAATTCACTTCAAGAATGCAAAAAAAATTTCCTGATAATTCACAGAATTTTTCACCCAAACCTACCCATTTTAATCAAAGTACACAGATGAAAAACTAATCATGCGTGACTTTTCCAACATGATTATGAAATGAGTAAAGACACGTATGCGCATCGCAGAGCTGGTGCAAAATGAGCATTTGTGGTTCAAAAAAGTATATTATTTTTATTTTTTTAAGAAAATGACCGATCATTTTGCTAAATAAGACCCTTATTCCTTGGCTGGGATCATGTAGAGTCCTTTGAAGCTGCACTGAAACTGCAATTTGGACCTTCAAGCCTCTGATCCACACCATATTAGTGTTAATTTCGTCACCCATTTTTAATTTAGTCTTAGTCTTAGTCTTGTGCCAAATGTCCTTGTTAGTTTTAGTCATATTTAGTCATTCACATATCTTTTTTTGTTAGTCAAGTTTTAGTCGACTAAAAGTCTCGTCATTTTAGTCTAGTTTTAGTCAAAAGAAAACTCAAGGTATCTTAGTCAAGTTTTAGTCGACTAAAAGTCTTTTAATTTTAGTCTAGTTTTAGTCAAAAAAGAACTCAATATATTTTAGTCTAGGTTTAGTCAAAATTGTAGTCTTTTTTTAAAATAACACATAATTACTGAGATTATTACTGATACACATTTCAGTAAAAAAAGTGTTTCACATCTCAAACATTGGTTAAATGTCATAATTACCTGACAAAATACACTTGTTGAATGATTTTTGTTGAATGCAAATGTTAAACGTGTCTGGTTTTCAATTTCTGATTTAGGAGACACATTCACAAATGATTAACCCTTTCAGTGGTGAGTTTAATTCTAGCGGACCCCTGAGAGTGAGTTTTTTTTAAGCGACCGTTATTTTAGAACGTTCGTCCTTATTGTTTCCATGGCGACGCATCAAGATTGTCACGTGACACAACACAGACCCAACAACACTGTATGACAGATAGATCGCTTTTATTTCGTTTTTCCTTTTTTATCCAGAATACTCACACACTTGCTTACCATGCCATGAACTATCTAATATTCCGATTCACAAATATGTGTGAATTAGTATGTTTCGTCGTTTAAAACCCTATATAAATGATCTGGATCGTAATCTGTAACGTGAGATGGGCGCGGCCATGTTTGTTCGCGCTGCCGTTCAGAGTCCTGTCAGCCGTATTTACAGCACATACATTCATCCGTTTCTCCCGAAATACATGCAAGTAAGTGGCTGGTGAACTTGAAGAGGAATAGAGTGAACTTTTTAGTTACTAAGCCTATGTGTATGTGATATGAATAAAACACATCGGCAAATTATATTTGAATAGATTGTTATTTGCTGCTTCCATAGACCTATGTGTGTATTTTACAAACTCTAAATGTCTTCTTTTACTAGTACTTATGTGTATTTAAATGTCTGAAACCTAAAATAAGCGTTATGTGGTTAAAAACGCTGCGTAACTTGTGATTATAAGACAAGCGCAGAGCTCGTCCGTCTCTGGCTCAGCGCCAGCCAGCGCGCCAAAGCGCAGTTTGAATATTTTAAAGCCGTAACAGCTGATGAAAAAGCAGAGACGATTGTAGACGAAAATGAAGAGAGATTTTATCTTAGTTTTTATTTTATGCAAAACATTTTCGTCTCGTCTTATTTCGTCAACAATAATGCATGTTAATTTAGTCTTAGTCAGCGTTTTTGGACAGTGGTGCAGTCTTGTCATCGTCTCGTCTTAGTCATGAAAAAAAAGGTCGTTGACGAACATATTTCGTCTCGTCTGGTCTGACGAAATTAACACTACACCATATGGAGAAAAATCCTGGAATGTTTTCCTCAAAAAAATGTCATTTCGTTTGCGACTGAAGAAAAGACACATCCTGAAATACAGAGCGGAATGGGTCAATGTAATCAACTGCTAACAACTACTTCTCTTGACATTACATTTCTTATAGCCGGTGTGATTACACAAATGGTTTGCTAACAAATCCTTAAGTATCCATGTGTTGAAAAACAGTGACAAATATCTGAACTGCGTCCTCTCAATCTGCTCAGCATTTTGAATTCACGATGAGCTCACGTATTACTCACAGTATAGAAAATGGTTTAATGTCACTGTGATCATTGCATGATCTCACCTGTTGACTGCGATGGCTACATTATGTTTTCCTGCAGGATTATTTGTTTTAGTGTAATGTGAGACCTCCAGTTTCCAACTAGAAAAAGAATTTAAATAACCAAATCTGAATTAGAGAGGAGCTAAAATATGTCAATTCATAAATAATTCACACTCTTTGTCCTGTTTGTATCTATTCATAATATCTCTAGAACACCTCTCATATCTATTGTCTTTGTGTGGAATGATCATTCATTTGTTGTTGGCACAATGATTCTCTATTGTTTTTTTCTTCTTTCAGTAGTCATGTGGGCCTGCAGTCTGAATCGAGTGCTTTTAATAGGTGGAAACTATGGAAATCTGGAAGTTTCGTTTTCATTAACAAATACTGAGATGTCGCTTTTAATGCAGTAAACATCCATTCTCAACCACAGCTTCATGAGCACAGATAACATGTATATTGTTTTTCAATTATTCCGGTATACTGTACATAAATCAATGATAGTAAAACCAATATCACTACCAATCTAATGTTTTAGCAACATTTGGAATGCATATGGATTCACATTAAATAAGTATTTATACCCCTTGATTTTTTTCATGTTTTGTTATGTTGCAGCCTTATGTTAAACTGCTTTAAATGACTTTTTTCTCACATTAATTAACACCCATACACCAAATGACAAAGCAAAAAACAGATTTGTGACGACTTTGTAAATGCTTTAAAAAAAATAATGAAATAAGTACAGTCGTGGCCAAAAGTTTTGAAAATGACACAAATATTAGTTTTCACAAAGTTTGCTGCTAAACTGCTTTTAGATCTTTGTTTCAGTTGTTTCTGTGATGTACTGAAATATAATTACAAGCACTTCATACGTTTCAAAGGCTTTTATCGACAATTACATGACATTTATGCAAAGAGTCAGTATTTGCAGTGTTGGCCCTTCTTTTTCAGGACCTCTGCAATTCGACTGGGCATGCTCTCAATCAACTTCTGGGCCAGATCCTGACTGATAGCAACCCATTCTTTCATAATCACTTCTTGGAGTTTGTCAGAATTAGTGGGTTTTTGTTTGTCCACCCGCTTCTTGAGGATTGACCACAAGTTCTCAATGGGATTAAGATCTGGGGAGTTTCCAGGCCATGGACCCAAAATTTCAACGTTTTGGTCCCCGAGCCACTTAGTTATCACTTTTGCCTTATGGCACGGTTCTCCATCGTGCTGGAAAATGCGTTGTTCTTCACCAAACTGTTGTTGGGTTGTTGGAAGAAGTTGCTGTTGGAGGGTGTTTTGGTGCCATTCTTTATTTATGGCTGTGTTTTTGGGCAAAATTGTGAGTGAGCCCACTCCCTTGGATGAGAAGCAACCCCACACATGAATGGTCTCAGGATGCTTTACTGTTGGCATGACACAGGACTGATGGTAGCGCTCACCTTTTCTTCTCCGGACAAGCCTTTTTCCAGATGCCCCAAACAATCGGAAAGAGGCTTCATCGGAGAATATGACTTTGCCCCAGTCCTCAGCAGTCCATTCGCCATACTTTTTGCAGAAGATCAATCTGTCCCTGATGGGTTTTTTTTTTGGAGAGAAGTGGCTTCTTTGCTGCCCGTCTTGACACCAGGCCATCTTCCAAAAGTCTTGGCCTCACTGTGTGTGCAGATGCGCTCACACCTGCCTGCTGCCATTCCTGAGCAAGCTCTGCACTGGTGGCACTCCGATCCCGCAGCTGACGCTTGCTGGACTTTCTTGGACGCCCTGAAGCCTTCTTAACAAGAATTGAAGTTCTTGATGATCCTATAAATTGTTGATTTAGGTGCAATCTTAGTAGCCACAATATCCTTGCCTGTGAAGCCATTTTTATGCAACACAATGATGGCTGCACGCGTTTCTTTGCAGGTCACCATGGTTAACAATGGAAGAACAATGATTTCAAGCATCACCCTCCTTTAACATGTCAAGTCTGCCATTCTAACCCAATCAGCCTGACATAATGATCTCCAGCCTTGTGCTCGTCGACATTCTCTCCTGAGTTAACAAGACGATTACTGAAATGATCTCAGCAGGTTCTTTAATGACAGCAATGAAATGCAGTGGAAAGTTTTTTTCGGGATTAAGTTCATTTTCATGGCAAAGAAGGACTATGCAATTCATCTGATCACTCTTCATAACATTCTGGAGTATATGCAAACTGCTATTATAAAAACTTAAGCAGCAACTTTTCCAATTTCCGACATTTATGTAATTCTCAAAACTTTTGGCCACGACTGTACATTGCATAAGTATTTATACTGTTCACTTAGCATTTAGCGGAAGCAAGTCTTTTTGGTATGATGCTACAAGCTTTACACATTAACATTTGGCAATTATCTGCCATTCTTCAACTCACCTCTTCACCTCCCAAACTCTGTCAGCTTGGATGGTGGCTGGCAGACATTTTCAGGTTTCTCCAGAAATATTTGATTGCCCTCAAGCCCAGGCTCTGGCTGGACCACTCAATGACATTTACAGAGTTGTCTATAAGCCATTATTGTTGTGTGCTCAGGGTCATTGTCCTGTTGGAAGATGAACCTTCTGCCCAGTCTGACATTCTGAATGCTCTGGACTGGGTTTTCCTTAAGGCTATCTCTTTATTTTGGTGTGTTGAGCTTTCCTTCTACTCTGACGAGTCCCTCAGTCCTTGCCACTGAAAAACAGCCCCACAGCATGAGGCTGCTACCAGCACACTTTTGAGAAAGTTCAGGTGATGAGCAGTGCCTGGTTTCCTTCAAACATGATGCTCAGAATTGAGGTTTATCACACCAGAGAATTTTGTTTCTCACAATCTGAGTGTCCTTTAGGTGCTTTTTTGGCAAATTTCAAGTGTGTTTTCATGTGTCTTTACTAAGGAGAGGATTGAGTTTGGCCACACTGCAATAAAGTCTGGATTAGTGAAGTATTGCAGTGATGTTTGTCCTTCTGTAAGTTTCTTCCATCTGCATATATGATCACGGAGCTTTACTAGAGTGACCATCAGCTTCTTGGTCACCACTCTAGCCAAGGCCTTTCTCCATCAATTGCTCAGTTTGGCCAGTAGGCCAGCTCTAGGAAGAGTCCTAGTTGTTCCAAGCTTCTTCCATTATGGATAATGGATGCTTCTGTGAACCTTCAGTGCAGCAGAATTTTTTTTTCTGAACTCTTCCCCAGATATATGTGTTGACACAATCCTGTTTCTTAGCTCTATGGGCAGTTATTTTGACCTCAGGGCTTAGTTTTTGCTCTGATATGCATTTTCAGTTGTTAGACCTTTTCTGAGAGGTGAGTGCCTTTCTAAATCATACTCATTCAAATGAATTTGCCACAGTTTAACTCCACTCGAAGTGTAGTAACATCTACAAGTGATATGAACGCTTCTGAGCTAAATTTCAAGAATATGAATACTTATGCAATGGAATTATTTCACTTTCTATTTCTAATACATTTGCAAAGTTGTTATAAATCTGTTTTGTGCTTTGTCATTTTGGTGTATGGAGTGTAGATTGATGTGGAAAAAGTAATTTAAAGCAGTTTAACATAAGATTGCAATATAACAAAACATTTAAAAAATGAAGGGGTGTGAAAACATTTGCAAGGAGCTGAACACCCATAGATTTATTTGAGGCAACTTCTGCAAGCATTTAAAAAGAGAAACTACCAACATGCAGATTAGCTTGTTTACAGGAACTCGGCTTGAACATGTCGAATCATCCCCATCATTTCCTGCCATTCTTTTCCCTTTTCCCTTTGCATTGTAATGCCCCATAAGTCATTGAGCTTGTTTACACTGTGACTAAGAAAAGCCATATTTTTTAGACATATTTATACACAAAATATCCACATATAAGCACAAATAAGCCACAACAGCCATTATGGATGTGTTGGGCTTAATGTATTCATGACCCACATTAGATCTGTGTGTTTGTGATTAAATGATTGTGTTACACCACAGCACCAATCAATCTTTTGATGCCCCGCAGGTTATTTCAGAGGCCAGTGCGGTTCCCGCGGAAAGTGCAAAACAAACTGCAATGTTCTGCATTGAAAATGTACAATGGAAAATTTACTTATGTGCATGCAGTTATGCATGTTTAAGCTCCTCCAAAAACTCCAAGATGCACTTTTTCACAGATATTTAGAATATTTTAAATAACATTCCAGTTTAAAATCTACAGTTTCCACCCACATGACTATTTCCAGTTCTTCAACTTTAATATTTCACAACTTACTGTACCTTGTAACAGGCCAGGTTATTTTTACCCAGTCCCACAGAGACAGAAAGAAATGTTGACGTCACACGCACGCAGGTGAACATGACAACACGATGTGAGCAGCAGACTTTAGGACCCAGTCCACAGAGCCAGCTAGTCGGGTTTCTCTTTCTTACTTGCGTCTATAATGTTATACGTGCTGCTAGAAGCGTGCTCCGGGGAACATAGCTGAAATTTGGAGGTGGCAGATCATCATATTTTTAGTAAGTATCATTTTCAGTTAGTCTATATTCCGAAAGCATATTATGGCAATTAGAGGATTTGGATAAACATCCTGGCTTATTATAAATATCTGACATTAGTTGCACAAAAATCTCTAATCACAAAAAAATGCTCTTAGATATAATGACCGCGCATGATAAATTATATTTTGGCTATTTATGAACTTAAATTAATAACCTTGCATCACATAGACTATTGTGGACTGCGCATGAGCCTGTCCCGCATCCATGCAGCATCCCTTACCGTATATTCTCTACATTCGAATGTAACAGGTTACTCGGAAATAAGGGAAAATGCGGAACGCTGTGATATTGTGAACAAGCAGCCAATATTTAAAATGATAACCTAGTGTTACATTAGATTAATCGGATTAAAGTTTAAATTATTAGAGCCTTTTTTTTACGAAGCATCGAACTGCGGAAAAGTGCGGATATTGCGCGTCTGACAGGATGACAAAACAGTTGTACGAAATACGAAAGGCATTTAGGTACAATTTAGTGTTCAGAAATTGACGATAAGTCAGTTAGGGCTGATGGAGATATTTTGAAAGAAAATGGACAAAATCGACCATTTTCTTCATAATATGTACCATGGTAAACAGCTTTTATTCGATTACCAAATGATGTACTATTACTAGGCAACAGTAAAGATTCTTTAACTATTCTGATTCTTTTTTGTTAATAATTTTAATAGTTTTTTTTATTTAGTACTGACCTGAATAAGATATTTAACATAAAATATGTTTACATATAGTCTATAATTCATGACCTAACCAGTTAAACTGCCTGCTGTTCTTCAGAAAAAATCCTTCAGGTCTCACAAATTCTTTTTTTTTCAGCATTTTTGTGTATTTGAACCATTTCCAACAATGACTATAGGATTTTGAGATCCATCTTTTCACACTGAAGACAACTGAGGAACTCATATGCAACTGTCATGATCGGGGCTGTGGGTCTCCCCTCAGCCTCCTGAGGTCGCTGTTCCTACACTGCACTTCCTGATTGCATTCACCTGTCTTTGTCATTAGCACTGATTCACTCACATCTGTTCACTATTATCTGGTCTTTAAAAACTCTCACCTTTCACTCCTGCTTCATGGCTGCATTGTCTTCTGTCTTCTGTGTATTTTGTGTTCTTGAAATCCCTGGACTTTGATCGTGTTCTTGATTTTGTTATTTTGTGTTTCAGTTTATGTTCAGTTTGTGCCGTGTTGGCCTTTTGGTTTATGTTTATTTATTTGTTTATTGTTTAATTAAAAAACCCTTTCCCTGCACCTGGACCCAGACCCTCCCTAATTTAACGTGACAGAATGCAGCCATCAACAGTGGGTCCAGCAGGGAGGATTTTTTTTTTTTGCCCTTCAGGGAGAAGGTGACGTTGTCCAAGGAGATGGCGGCCATTTGCGCTCGTTGGGCGGCGGAGGCGGCAGCGTCCGCTATCTCGGTTCCTGACGCGGCGGTTGTTGAGGCGGCTGTGCTCTCTGTTCCTGACGCGGCGGTGACCGCTCTCTCTGTTCCGGACGCGGCGTTGACCGCTCTCTCTGTTCCTGACACGGCGGTGACCGCTCTCTCTGTTCCGGACGCGGCGTTGACCGCGCTCTCTGTTCCTGACACGGAGGTGACCGCTCTCTCTGTTCCGGACGCGGCGTTGACCGCGCTCTCTGTTCCTGACACGGAGGTGACCGCGCTCTCTGTTCCTGACACGGAGGTGACCGCTCTCTCTGTTCCGGACGCGGCGTTGACCGCTCTCTCTGTTCCTGACACGGAGGTGACCGCACTCTCTGTTCCGGACGCGCCGGTGACCGCTCTCTCTGTTCCGGACGCGGCGGTGACCGCTCTCTCTGTTCCGGACGCGGCGGTGACCGCGCTCTCTGTTCCTGACACGGAGATGACCGCACTCTCTGTTCCGGACGCGGCGGTGACCGCTCTCTCTGTTCCGGACGCGGCGGTGACCGCGCTCTCTGTTCCTGACACGGAGATGACCGCACTCTCTGTTCCGGACGCGGCGGTGACCGCTCTCTCTGTTCCGGACGCGGCGGTGACCGCGCTCTCTGTTCCGGACGCGGCGGTGACCGCGCTCTCTGTTCCTGACACGGAGGTGACCGCACTCTCTGTTCCTGACACGGCGGTGACCGCGCTCTCTGTTCCGGACGCGGCGGTGACCGCTCTCTCTGTTCCGGACGCGCCGGTGACCGCTCTCTCTGTTCCTGACACGGTGGTGACCGCGCTCTCTGTTCCGGACGCGGCGGTGACCGCTCTCTCTGTTCCTGACACGGCGGTGACCGCGCTCTCTGTTCCTGACACGGAGGTGACCGCACTCTCTGTTCTGGACGCGCCGGTGACCGCTCTCTCTGTTCCTGACACGGCGGTGACCGCTCTCTCTGTTCCTGACACGGCGGTGACCGCTCTCTCTGTTCCTGACACGGCGGTGACCGCTCTCTCTGTTCCTGACACGGCGGTGACCGCGCTCTCTGTTCCTGACACGGAGGTGACCGCTCTCTCTGTTCCGGACGCGCCGGTGACCGCTCTCTCTGTTCCTGACACGGCGGTGACCGCGCTCTCTGTTCCTGACACGGAGGTGACCGCACTCTCTGTTCTGGACGCGCCGGTGACCGCTCTCTCTGTTCCTGACACGGTGGTGACCGCGCTCTCTGTTCCGGACGCGGCGGTGACCGCTCTCTCTGTTCCGGACGCGCCGGTGACCGCTCTCTCTGTTCCTGACACGGCGGTGACCGCGCTCTCTGTTCCTGACACGGAGGTGACCGCTCTCTCTGTTCCGGACGCGGCGGTGACCGCTCTCTCTGTACCTGACACGGCGGTGACCGCGCTCTCTGTTCCTGACACGGAGGTGACCGCTCTCTCTGTTCCGGACGCGGCGGTGACCGCTCTCTCTGTTCCGGACGCGGCGGTGACCGCTCTCTCTGTTCCTGACACGGCGGTGACCGCGCTCTCTGTTCCTGACACGGAGGTGACCGCTCTCTCTGTTCCGGACGCGGCGGTGACCGCTCTCTCTGTTCCGGACGCGCCGGTGACCGCTCTCTCTGTTCCGGACACGGCGGTGACCGCGCTCTCTGTTCCTGACACGGAGGTGACCGCACTCTCTGTTCCGGACGCGGCGGTGACCGCTCTCTCTGTTCCGGACGCGGCGGTGACCGCTCTCTCTGTTCCGGACACGGCGGTGACCGCGCTCTCTGTTCCGGACACGGCGGTGACCGCTCTCTCTGTTCCGGACACGGCGGTGACCGCGCTCTCTGTTCCTGACACGGAGGTGACCGCGCTCTCTGTTCCTGACGCGGCGGTGACTGCGCTGCACGGGCCTGGCGCGTCCGTGACTGCTCTCTCTGTCCCTGACGCAGAGGCAACCGCGCCCTCTGTTCCTGACGCGGCTGTGAACGCGCTCTCTGTTCCTGACGTGGCGGTGACCGCTCTCTCTGTTCCTGACGCGGCGGTGACTGCGCTGCACGGGCCTGGCGCGTCCGTGACTGCTCTCTCTGTCCCTGACGCAGAGGCAACCGCGCCCTCTGTTCCTGACGCGGCTGTGAACGCGCTCTCTGTTCCTGACGTGGCGGTGACCGCTCTCTCTGTTCCGGACACGGCGGTGACCGCGCTCTCTGTTCCTGACACGGAGATGACCGCACTCTCTGTTCCGGACGCGGCGGTGACCGCTCTCTCTGTTCCGGACGCGGCGGTGACCGCGCTCTCTGTTCCGGACGCGGCGGTGACCGCGCTCTCTGTTCCTGACACGGAGGTGACCGCACTCTCTGTTCCTGACACGGTGGTGACCGCGCTCTCTGTTCCGGACGCGGCGGTGACCGCTCTCTCTGTTCCGGACGCGCCGGTGACCGCTCTCTCTGTTCCTGACACGGTGGTGACCGCGCTCTCTGTTCCGGACGCGGCGGTGACCGCTCTCTCTGTTCCGGACGCGCCGGTGACCGCTCTCTCTGTTCCTGACACGGCGGTGACCGCGCTCTCTGTTCCTGACACGGAGGTGACCGCACTCTCTGTTCTGGACGCGCCGGTGACCGCTCTCTCTGTTCCTGACACGGTGGTGACCGCGCTCTCTGTTCCGGACGCGGCGGTGACCGCTCTCTCTGTTCCGGACGCGCCGGTGACCGCTCTCTCTGTTCCTGACACGGCGGTGACCGCGCTCTCTGTTCCTGACACGGAGGTGACCGCTCTCTCTGTTCCGGACGCGGCGGTGACCGCTCTCTCTGTACCTGACACGGCGGTGACCGCGCTCTCTGTTCCTGACACGGAGGTGACCGCTCTCTCTGTTCCGGACGCGGCGGTGACCGCTCTCTCTGTTCCGGACGCGGCGGTGACCGCTCTCTCTGTTCCTGACACGGCGGTGACCGCGCTCTCTGTTCCTGACACGGAGGTGACCGCTCTCTCTGTTCCGGACGCGGCGGTGACCGCTCTCTCTGTTCCGGACGCGCCGGTGACCGCTCTCTCTGTTCCGGACACGGCGGTGACCGCGCTCTCTGTTCCTGACACGGAGGTGACCGCACTCTCTGTTCCGGACGCGGCGGTGACCGCTCTCTCTGTTCCGGACGCGGCGGTGACCGCTCTCTCTGTTCCGGACACGGCGGTGACCGCGCTCTCTGTTCCGGACACGGCGGTGACCGCTCTCTCTGTTCCGGACACGGCGGTGACCGCGCTCTCTGTTCCTGACACGGAGGTGACCGCGCTCTCTGTTCCTGACGCGGCGGTGACTGCGCTGCACGGGCCTGGCGCGTCCGTGACTGCTCTCTCTGTCCCTGACGCAGAGGCAACCGCGCCCTCTGTTCCTGACGCGGCTGTGAACGCGCTCTCTGTTCCTGACGTGGCGGTGACCGCTCTCTCTGTTCCTGACGCGGCGGTGACTGCGCTGCACGGGCCTGGCGCGTCCGTGACTGCTCTCTCTGTCCCTGACGCAGAGGCAACCGCGCCCTCTGTTCCTGACGCGGCTGTGAACGCGCTCTCTGTTCCTGACGTGGCGGTGACCGCTCTCTCTGTTCCGGACACGGCGGTGACCGCGCTCTCTGTTCCTGACACGGAGATGACCGCACTCTCTGTTCCGGACGCGGCGGTGACCGCTCTCTCTGTTCCGGACGCGGCGGTGACCGCGCTCTCTGTTCCGGACGCGGCGGTGACCGCGCTCTCTGTTCCTGACACGGAGGTGACCGCACTCTCTGTTCCTGACACGGTGGTGACCGCGCTCTCTGTTCCGGACGCGGCGGTGACCGCTCTCTCTGTTCCGGACGCGCCGGTGACCGCTCTCTCTGTTCCTGACACGGTGGTGACCGCGCTCTCTGTTCCGGACGCGGCGGTGACCGCTCTCTCTGTTCCGGACGCGCCGGTGACCGCTCTCTCTGTTCCTGACACGGCGGTGACCGCGCTCTCTGTTCCTGACACGGAGGTGACCGCACTCTCTGTTCTGGACGCGCCGGTGACCGCTCTCTCTGTTCCTGACACGGTGGTGACCGCGCTCTCTGTTCCGGACGCGGCGGTGACCGCTCTCTCTGTTCCGGACGCGCCGGTGACCGCTCTCTCTGTTCCTGACACGGCGGTGACCGCGCTCTCTGTTCCTGACACGGAGGTGACCGCTCTCTCTGTTCCGGACGCGGCGGTGACCGCTCTCTCTGTACCTGACACGGCGGTGACCGCGCTCTCTGTTCCTGACACGGAGGTGACCGCTCTCTCTGTTCCGGACGCGGCGGTGACCGCTCTCTCTGTTCCGGACGCGGCGGTGACCGCTCTCTCTGTTCCTGACACGGCGGTGACCGCGCTCTCTGTTCCTGACACGGAGGTGACCGCTCTCTCTGTTCCGGACGCGGCGGTGACCGCTCTCTCTGTTCCGGACGCGCCGGTGACCGCTCTCTCTGTTCCGGACACGGCGGTGACCGCGCTCTCTGTTCCTGACACGGAGGTGACCGCACTCTCTGTTCCGGACGCGGCGGTGACCGCTCTCTCTGTTCCGGACGCGGCGGTGACCGCTCTCTCTGTTCCGGACACGGCGGTGACCGCGCTCTCTGTTCCGGACACGGCGGTGACCGCTCTCTCTGTTCCGGACACGGCGGTGACCGCGCTCTCTGTTCCTGACACGGAGGTGACCGCGCTCTCTGTTCCTGACGCGGCGGTGACTGCGCTGCACGGGCCTGGCGCGTCCGTGACTGCTCTCTCTGTCCCTGACGCAGAGGCAACCGCGCCCTCTGTTCCTGACGCGGCTGTGAACGCGCTCTCTGTTCCTGACGTGGCGGTGACCGCTCTCTCTGTTCCTGACGCGGCGGTGACTGCGCTGCACGGGCCTGGCGCGTCCGTGACTGCTCTCTCTGTCCCTGACGCAGAGGCAACCGCGCCCTCTGTTCCTGACGCGGCTGTGAACGCGCTCTCTGTTCAGGACGCGGCCATGACCGCTATCTCTACGCCTGACGCGGAGGCGACTGCGTTCTCTGTTCCGGACGCGGAGACAACCGCGCCCTCTGTTCCTGACGCGGCTGTGAACGCGCTCTCTGTTCAGGACGCGGCCATGACCGCTATCTCTACGCCTGACGCGGAGGCGACTGCGTTCTCTGTTCCGGACGCGGAGACAACCGCGCCCTCTGTTCCTGACGCGGCTGTGAACGCGCTCTCTGTTCCGGACGCGGCCATGACCGCTATCTCTGCGCCTGACGCGGAGGCGACTGCGTTCTCTGTTCCGGACGCGGAGACAACCGCGCCCTCTGTTCCTGACGCGGCTGTGAACGCGCTCTCTGTTCAGGACGCGGCCATGACCGCTATCTCTGCGCCTGACGCGGAGGCGACTGCGTTCTCTGTTCCGGACGCGGAGACAACCGCGCCCTCTGTTCCTGACGCGGCTGTGAACGCGCTCTCTGTTCCGGACGCGGCCATGACCGCTATCTCTGCGCCTGACGCGGAGGCGACTGCGCTCTCTGCTCCGGACGCGGAGGCAACCGCGCTCTCTGTTCCTGACGCGGCGGTGACTGCGCTGCACGGGCCTGGCCCACCATCCCTCCCCCTGAGTTGCCTTCCTCCGTGCCTCCTCCCTCCAGACTTTGGGAACGTCTGGGAGCCGTTCCGTAGGGAGGGGGTACTGTCATGATCGGGGCTGTGGGACTCCCCTCAGCCTCCTGAGGTCGCTGTTCCTACACTGCACTTCCTGATTGCATTCACCTGTCTTTGTCATTAGCACTGATTCACTCACATCTGTTCACTATTATCTGGTCTTTAAAAACTCTCACCTTTCACTCCTGCTTCATGGCTGCATTGTCTTCTGTCTTCTGTGTATTTTGTGTTCTTGAAATCCCTGGACTTTGATCGTGTTCTTGATTTTGTTATTTTGTGTTTCAGTTTATGTTCAGTTTGTGCCGTGTTGGCCTTTTGGTTTATGTTTATTTATTTGTTTATTGTTTAATTAAAAAACCCTTTCCCTGCACCTGGACCCAGACCCTCCCTAATTTAACGTGACAATTACAGAAGGCTCAAATGCTCACTGATGCTTCAGAAAGAAACATGATGCATTAAGACACAGGGTAAAAACTTTTGAACAGAATGAAGATATGTACATTTTTCTTATTTTGCCTAGATGTTTTTTTTATTTTTTTATTTAGTACTGCCCTTCAGAAGCTACAGAAGATACATGTAAATAAATAAGTTCTACTGTAGGTTGAATCTCAGAAGAAAATCAAGCCTGTTTAGGACCATAAAGATTTTTGCATTATTTTTATTGCTGTGAAGTCCATAATTACAATTATGGTGTGCAAATATAACTTGGGCATTTTATGAATTCCCCTTTGAGACCCCTAGAGCTAAAACATTTTATTACAGCTCCCATTGTTGCCCTGCAAATGAATGCCTTGTCATTTGACTAAATGTAATTCTTAAAGGGCTAGTTCACCTAATGAAAATGAAAATTCTGTCATCTGTCTCTCCTGCGTGAGCAGTATCACACGTATACATCATAGTACTCTCGTAAACGCGCCTCAAAGACCAATATGAGAGTCAGTTTTTTGCTTTCTTTGCACACAAAATGTATTCTTGTAGCTTCATAACATTACGGTTGAACCACCGATGTCAGATGGAATATTTTAACAATATCCTTACTACCTTTCATGGGCCTTGAACGTGTCAGTTGCGGTTCTGTCTATTCAGCTTCAGAAACCTCTAAGATTTCATCAAAAATATTCATTTGTGTTTCGAAGATGAACGACGGTGTTATAAGTTTGGAACAACATAAGTGTGTGAACGTGTGTGAACATGTGCGTCTCATCTTTCCACAGAGCAGTAAAGCATCATGGGTGGAGTGGCTCTGGACGATGGCAGTAGTGGAGTGAAGGCCCCTGATGGTGGCTGGGGTTGGGCTGTGCTCTTTGGTTGCTTCATCATCACAGGTTTCTCCTACGCTTTTCCCAAGGCTGTCAGCGTCTTCTTCAAGGAGCTGATTAGAGAGTTTGACGTGGGCTACAGTGACACAGCCTGGATCTCATCCATCCTATTGGCTATGCTTTATGGCACTGGTATGTTCACCACCAATCAAAGGGGTAGTTCACCCAACACTGAACATTCTGTCATCAATGTTTCAAATTTGTATTACTTTCTTTCTTGCAGTGAAAGAAAGTGTATGAACTGTTGTCCATGTAACAAATGTCAACAAAGACTAAAATATCACTGGAGTAAATGATGAGGGATAGTTTAAAGAGATAGTTCACCCAAAAATTAAAATTCTGACTGTACCAGAAATGTACCAAGAACATTGATTTTTGTTTCATAGATGTTCTTAGTACCTTTCTGGTAGGGATGGCTCGATACCACAATTTTGACTTCGGTACGATACTAGGATCTAATACCTTGGTATCGATACCAAATCGATACCATAGGTAAAAAAAAAAAAAAAAAAAGGAAACAGGCAAATATAGGTGAATTGAAAACTCTATGAACAACTGTGCAAAGAAATTGTTACAAAAAAATAATAAAAACTACAATTTTGATTTTAGAAGAAACAAAACTGAAGAGATCTAATTAAAATAAAGTAATCTCTTAATATATGTGACCCTGGACCACAAAACCAGTCTTAAGTCGCTGGAGTATATTTGTAGCAATAGCCAAAAATACATTTTATGGGTCAAAATTATTTAAATTTTTTTTTATGCCAAAAATCGTTAGGAAATTAAGTAAAGATCATGTTCCATGAAGATTTTTTGTAAAATTCCTACTATAAATATCAAAATGTATTTTTTTATTAGTAATATGCATTGTTAAGAACTTAATTTGGACAACTTTAAAGGTGATTTTCTCAGTATTTTGATTTTTTTTGCATCCTCAGATTCCAGATTTCCAAATAGTTGTATCTCGGCCAAATATTGTCCTATCCTAACAAACCATACATCAATAGAAAGCTTATTTATTCAGCTTTCATGTGATATATACACCTCAGTTTTGTAAAATGTAAGCTTATGACTGGTTTTGTGGTCCAGGGTCACATATTTTCAGTCTTTATCACAAAGAAAATGTGAATGCAACCAGAATGCAACAACAACAACAACAACAAACCCAACAGAGTAGAGGATACAGGTTGGATTGTGATTTTGGGACTGAATAAAATGGGTTCACATATACATATCTTTTCAGTCTTTATTTTTTTGCTAGCTCCTTTGACCGCTGCAGAGCGCGTTTCATCTGTGTGAGCCGTTTGTCTGTTATCACGCTTGCCGGTTTTACGCCAGTTTGCGGAACACTGCCGCATAGTGGTGAAAATCGGAACAGCGGATTAAATACCGAACTGAGCAAACTTTTGATATTGTACCGTTTAAAAAAAATAAATACCGGTATTTTCACAGTACCGGTATACCGCACATCCCTACTTTCTGGACCTTAAACATGAAAGGACCCTTGCTGTCTATGTAGGGTGAGAAAGCTCTCGGATTTCATCAAAACTATCTTAATTTGAGTTCCAAAGATGAACAAAGGTCTTACGAGTTTGGAACGACATGAGAGTGAGTAATTAATGACAGAATTTTCATTTTTGGGTGAACTATTTAATGTCTTCTAATTAGTTTAAACTGGATTCAAATAGTACAGATATATGTATAATTATTCTTCGCAGGGCCTTTATGCAGCATTTTAGTGAATCGATTTGGATGTCGTCCAGTGATGTTGGTGGGCGGCGTCTTTGCATCGCTAGGAATGGTTTTGGCATCATTTGCCACAAGCATTATCCACATTTACTTGTGTACAGGAGTCATTACAGGTACTTTAGCCATCATTTACTGTTTTAACAAGAGATTGATGTCTATCCGGGGACATGTAAACATTTATATCTTCTAATTCCAGGTCTTGGAATGGCTCTGAACTTCCAGCCATCACTCATTATGTTAAATCGATATTTCAGTGAGAAGCGTCCGCTGGCTAACGGCTTGGCCGCAGCTGGGAGTCCAGTGGCTCTATGCTGTCTTTCCCCTTTGGGGCAAGTCCTTCAGTACAAATATGGCTGGAGAGGGGGCTTCCTCATCTTGGGAGGGATCCTTCTAAACTGCTGTGCCTGTGGGGCTTTAATGAGGCCTTTGGTCCAGCCAAAGAAGCCAGAGACCCCTGGGATTGAGAACAAACCGGATGAGGGTAACAAGAAAGCAAAGCCTAAGCCCAAGCTGCTGGACTTCAGTGTTTTCAGAGATCCGGGCTTTGTCATTTATACAGTTGCTGCCTCCATTATGGTGCTTGGTTTATTTGTGCCTCCAGTGTTTGTGGTGAGCTATGCCAAAGAGTTGGGAAACGAAGACACGAAATCCGCCCTCCTGCTTACCATCCTTGGTTTCATTGACATTTTCGCACGGCCCACGTGTGGCATCATCGCAGGACTCCAGTGGGTTCGCCCTCGCTGTGTCTACCTCTTCAGTTTCGCTCTCATGTTTAATGGCATCACAGATCTGGTGGGCTCCTTGTCTACAGACTATACCTCTCTGGTGGTGTTCTGCATCTTCTTTGGCATCTCTTATGGCATGGTGGGAGCCTTGCAGTTCGAGGTCCTCATGGCTGTTGTGGGTACAGAGAGGTTCTCAAGCGCCATTGGTTTAGTTCTCCTGGTTGAAGCCATTGCTGTGCTGGTTGGGCCTCCATCTGCTGGTGAGTGTTTCAATTTTACTGTAATCTACTGAGAAACTTACTGAGAATGTTGTTGAAATTCTTGTTCTCACTTTGTCAAGGGCGCCTTTTGGACTCTACTAAGAAGTACAAGTTTGTTTTCCTACTGGCTGGGACTGAAGTCGTGATGTCAGCTTTAGTGCTAGCCATATGCAACTTACTGTTCATAAAGAAGAAGCCTGAGGCACCAGAGACTACAATAGAGAATGGAGAGACAGTGGAGGCAAAGAATCCCTCCAGTACATCACCCATAGAGGAGCCACACAAGGCCAATGGAAACTCAGAGAAGCTGAAGGATTCAGGTGACCTGAAAGACGAGAATGTTATTCAAGATTTAAAAGAAGAGGAAATATTTCTTAAGGATAAAGATGAGCAGAATAAGAACATCCCCTGTTGTCCAGAAGCTGTCCTCTGATTGACATTTCTGCTTAAGAAGAGGTCAGAAAGACACAAAGCTTGTGTGTCACTGTGTAGTCCGACGTGATGTCCTAATGTGTGTGCAACTTACTGACAGACAGAATATTTAATCAATAATAGAGACCTACACTGCACTCACGCTGTTCAAAATCACATTTGCACTGCCACACAGAGAGATTTGGACAGGCTACACTTAAAGGGAACCTCGGGTATTAAGACTTGTATGGCTTTATATAATGTAAATGATGCCTTTTACTGAAATATGTAGTAGAAAACCCATGAGAGATTTATGTTATTTAAAAAATACACATCATTTTATACATATTTTGGATTATGGCTGAAATGAATTGTGAAATGGCTGCACTCAGTGAGCTACTACTGACACTACCTGTTTTTTTTTTTTTGGTATTGCAACACAACTCGAAAAATAAAATACTGATATGATGCCACATTGTGCGGCTTTAGGTTGCAGTTTTCAGTTAAAGGGCAACAAGAGAAGCGATGTAAGTCTCTACTGCTTTCCTAGTGATAAGAAGAGGAGAAAAGAATGGGAAGATGCCTGTGGACGAATAAAACTTCTTAAAGATGTGCGTCTTTGTTCTCTCCACTTTAGCCCTGATGCCTTTGAGGCTTTTAGTAGACCACAGCTACTGAAAGAGCTTACAAAAGGCAGAGACAAGAAACGCTAGATGCCATCCTGACATGATGTAAACATGCCAAAGTTTGTCATGACGCTGAAGGAGTTTCTCAGTGTGGATTTCACTCGATATCCATGGGTGTTTAGACTCCTTGTGTAAAAAAATTGATGGTACGGCATTTGGTTTAACCCTTATGCGGTCTTCGTTTTGGAATCACACTCATGGTCTTTGGGGTCTCTAGAGATTAAATTTAAATTTTGTAACATAATAATAGATTAAAAAATATATATAATAATTTTTTTCCTGTTTATTAATGTTTTTTCTCCACAATTGTGCAGTTTTCGTAGGATTTATGCTATTTTTTAAATATATATAAATTATTAAATAAATATTTATTTTTAATAGTTTTATATGCAAAAACAGCTTTTTATGTAAAATTCACTTTACAAAATACCCACATTTTAAACTTTCATTCATGGGGATAACATGGATAATTTGATATGGTTTAGTGTAAGATTTCTGCCCATTTTTCGGAAAATGCAGTTTTAAAAGTAAAAAAATATAACTTTTACCACTAGATGGCTGCAGAGCACTACTATTGACTAACTGCTATTTGACCAACAATAAGATATTTTTTCACAAGTTTTTTTCAGTTGAGTACATATCTACATATTATAAAAACACAATTATAACAATAAAAAATGCTTTTTGTCAAAGTTAAGCATTTTTTGTACTGAAACAAAACCAGTTCTATTACATATTGAGTAGCAGTACACAACATGAACATAAGAATGCAACAACAACATCTTTTTTTCTTTTTTTTTTTGACAAATTATAAGAGAGCAGTTTTTATGGTCTCCAAAAGTAGTCCTGTGTGTTTCATGATATGTAGATATGAACTCAACTGAAAAAAACTTGTGAAAAGATATCTTTCAGGTGGTCAAATAGCAAAAAGCATATAGTGGAGCTCTGCAGCCACCTACTGGTAAAAGTATTTAAAAGTAAGTTTAAAACTGGATTTTCCAAAAGATGGGCAAAAATCTTACACTTAACCATGTGAAATTATCCATTTTATCCCCATGAATGAAATTTAGACATGTGGGTTTTTTATGAAAGGGAATTTTACAAAAAAAGCTGTTTTTGTATAAAAACCTAAAAAAATATTAATTTATATATATTACAAAAATATCCTAAATCCTCCAAAAACTGTACACTTGAGGAGTAAAAACATTAATAAACAGGAAAATAACATTTGTTTTGTTTTTTTAACTATTATTTTATAACAAAAATTGCATTTTGTTGCCTGGGGTCTCCAGAGACCCCAAAGACCACGAACGTGAGTATTTTTTTCACACTAACATAAAATCAAGCTATCATTCCAATTTAATTTTTTATTTGTAGATCAAGATAGTGTTGACTGATTTACAAAGTCTCATACCATTTGGACAAAGGGAACATTTTTTTTTATTTTAGCGAACGCCATTCGGGGTCCAGAAATCCCCCGAAGACCGCATAAGGGTTAAGCCACTTTAATCCATTGCCACCTATAAGCTCTTTCAGAAGCTATGATCAATGTATCAGTATTTTATTTTCTGAGTTGTGTTGCGGTAAAAATAGCAACAGGTAGCGCCAGTAGCTCACAGAGTGCAACCATTTGATGTCAATGAAATAATGACGGCCCCCATAGTCCAAAATATGTATAAAATCATGTGCATTAATTAAATAACGTAAATATTTCATGGGATTTCTACAACATATTTCAGTAAGAGACATCATTTACGTTATATTAAGCCATACAAGTCTTAATCGTCGGCAACTATATCACCCCGGTCAGTACCTGGATGGGAGACCTCCTGGGAAAACTAGGTTGCAGCTGGAAGCGAGGCTAGTGAGGCCAGTAGGGGGTGCTCATTGTGGGTCCTAATGCCCCAGTATAGTGACGGGGACACTATACTGTCAAAAAGCACCATCCTTCGAATGAGACGTTAAACCAAAGTCCTGACTCTCTGTGGTCAGTAAAAATCCCAGGATGTCTTTCGAAAAGAAAAGAGGTGTGAACTCGTCATCCTGGCCAAATTTGCCTATTGGCCACTGACCATCATGGCCTCATTATTATCCCCATATCTACTGATTGGCTTCATCACTCTCTCCTCTCCACCAGTAAGCTATGGCTGCCATCGCATCATCCAGGTGGATGCTGCACACTGGTGGTGGATGAGAAGATAAAGCGCTTTAAGTGTCTAGAAAAGCGCTATATAAATGTAATGTAATGTAAAAAAAAATTATTAAATTATACCCGGGGTTGCCTTTATCACGTCAGTAGCTCAAAACCACAGACATTGCTTTCACTGAAACATTACCTAGGTTAAAGGTGCTGTAAGTAATTTTTGTCATGGAATTGTGTGCATAAAATGATCCTACTCACCGAAATCACTGTCCTGAGATATCACACTGATCTCTGTGGCAGTCCTAGGGCCAACGCATTACATGATGTAATCAGATTACTTTTTTCAAGTAAGTAGTAATCTATTACTTTTACATTTACAAGAAATTTTGAATGAGATACTTTTTCAAATAAGTACTAAATAAGTCACTTACACCTCTCCTGTCCCCATTTTGAGAGAATATGGGAGTGAAGTGCAGAGGCACTTCCTTCATCCTGAGGCTTTTTAATTACACTTTTGGTGTGAAAGGGCCTTTACAGTTGCCAAAAATATAACTTTTGTGTTTTTTGTTATTAAAAATAAATAAGAAAGCCCACCTCAGGTGACAAAAAGTAACATAAGTGTAACATAATGCAGTACTTTGCATAAAAAGTAATGGAATTAGAATGTAATGGAATACATTACTTTTAAAAGTAACTTTTCCCAACACTGATTCTACAAATTTTGTAGTGATAGCCAAAAATACATTGTATGGGTCAAGCTTATCATTTTTTTTTTAATGCCAAAAATCATTAGGATATTTGGTAAAGATCATGTTCCACGAAGATATTTTGTAAATTCCATACGGTAAATATATCAAAACTTAATTTTTCATTAGTAATACGCTAAGGACTTTATTTGGACAAATTTAAAGGCAATTGTTTTTTGCACCCTCAGATTCTAGATTTTCAAATAGTTGTATCTCAGCCAAATATTGTCCTATCCTAACAAACATGCATAACAACATAAATCAATGGAAAGCTTATTTATTCAGGTTTCAGATGATGTATAAATCTCAATTTCAAAAATACCGACCTGTATGGCTGGTTTTGTGGTCCAGGGTCACATATGTTACGCCGGAGAGCATGATGGGTGAACTTGCATGAGTGGTTTTCAGTTTTGACACTGCCATATTCCTTATAAGGAAAATAAATAGGTTTTTATCTCTGGTGAAAAAGGAAAGCTTCAACTACAACTCTGATTTTGGTTTGCTAAAAAAATATTGCTTGTTCACCATGATTATGCCAAAATGGCAGAGCTGTAGAAAGTGGAGGCATGCCTAAAGTCTGAAAAGTTGAATGTTGTTACAGCATCTTTAACTGAGTGCAATATAAACATCACATCACACAAGTAAAGCAGACAGGAACTGAAAGTGTCAGATCATTTTCATATATATCAGCAGAGACATCAGTTATCTGATGTTTACACTACTCACACAAAATCCACCTTCTGTTCTGTTCACCTCTGTAATAGTATGTGTCCATATTTAAAGACCTTATACAGTATGTAAAACGCTTTGTTTTGTGTGTGGTGAGCAGTGTGGTTCGCTGGCTTTATTAGACTTCTTAAAATGCCATTATTTCCTGCATAAAGATCAGTACTGTTATATTTTCAGTATCACTAGAACATTCCTCATAGACAGCTACTGTAATCCTGCTGGACTGACACCTGCCACTTACTGCCCTACTTCACCTTATATTCTTTGGTATGTGTCAGTGTCAGTGGACAATGTCAAAAACAGAGTAGTTTTTATGTTAGTGGAACATAACTGTATTAATCAGTATTAGTTGTACTGTGAATTTCTTTATTGTCACTGTTGTCATGTGTTTCTCAACTAAGACTTTTTAATGTTATGCTGAGATTGTCATAGCATAGTGAAGTAGAGAGCAGGTATCTCTGCATTTATGACTTCATATGAAGAGTCCTTCAGCAATATTTTTGCATTTACCTATTTTTCTCCTACTCTGAATGTTTAACAAATCTAGTTTTATTTTAACAAATAATTTATATAATCTACATAAACCAAATTAGAGGGCAAATGACAAGTGCTTGAACTACTGATATTGTGGTGAAACTGCTGTTTTTTTTAAGAAACAGTTACCATGGAAAAGCATGCAGTGTGTCCTGTCATTTCTGTGTGATAGAAATGAGGTTTGACAGCACTGCCTGTTGGCATTAGTTTTAATTGTATACCAGCATCAGGAAGAGACTGCTGGTTAAGCTATTGCCACATCTAAGATTTGTACATTAATACATCTGTTACAAGTGCAGCTATGAGAAACTGAGACTCAGTAACCCCAGAATCAGTCACACTGCCCTTCCATTGTGCCTATGTGAGTCAGGCTGGGAAATACTAGCATTATTTATATTGTTTTCGGATTGACTGTATAATTTGATAATTACCTCATATCTGTTTGCTGGAAAACATAAAACCAAATCTGCTCAATAAATGTTGAATACACAACACACAGTTGTCTTATTTTCACTAATGTAGTTAATAAAAAGTGTTCAAATAGTGCCATCTATCAGTCACTAAATGAACTGCAACTGCACTCATTTACCCCAAAAAATAACTGGCATTTACTCACCCTTATGTTATTCCAAACTCATAAGGCTTTCGACGTTCGTCGCCAAAACATATTGATATTTACAATGAATCCTGAAATGAAACACGTTTGATGAGCTCTGTGCGATTATAATTATAATATTTGCCAAATAAAACCTGAATTAAATATTATATAACCCGTTCGATTCATATTAATTACTTAATATAGATGAGAATTACCATTTTGAAGCGCCAAAGTTTACCTCAGTTTTCAATGCTTTAGTAAGCCGTTTTCCGTAAATGTGTGAGACTTCCGGTTCACTAGCTGCATACGAAGTGGAAAAAACCTGAAATTATTTGTGCTACAACCCAGTGTGTTTATAATTAAGGCAATACATTAGAATAACATGGTAAGAAACACCAATTTACAATATCAAACAGCAAAACCAGCTGTTTTGTACAGCTAAAAATAGCTAAGCAGCAGTAAGCACACCAGAAGCCAAACAAATTTCAAAATGGTCGCGCCCGCTCTTACGAAAAAAAAGGTGGTATGTTTCATTTGAAAATATATTCGTGAAAATTTGTACTTTATTTAATATTCTATTCTAAATTCCCCCTAGCATACCCTGTATTTGTACTGTTACTGTCAAGTTTTCTTTTTTTTTTTTACTAATGTATGTTATTATTTCAATTCAATAATAAAAAAATATATATATATATATATATATATATATATATATATATATATATTTTTTTTTTTTTTTTTTAATTTTCGACTTCAATGCAAATGAGGCTGCGAAAGATTGACGTCTATTTCTAACAAAAGTCAAAAAAATAAATCGATAGACAAACACTATTAACCAGCTGTATTAAAGCTGTGAGTTTTTACATTTAGGATCTTTATACAGTGTGTGGCTTCCCTCACAGCCTCATTTAATATGGTGTCTAACCTGATTAAGATCTAGAACAAGTCATATGGGTTCATAACCCTGGTGAAAAAAAACAGCTAAAACCAGCCTAGGCTGGTTGGCTGGTTTTAGCTGCTCAACCAGCCTAGTTTTAGCTGGTCAGCAGGCTGGTTTTAGAGGGGTTTTGGCCACTTTTCCAGCCTGGTCTTAGCTGGTCAGGCTTGGAATCCACCAGCTAAAGCCAGGCTGGAAGACCAGCTAAAACCAGCTACTTCCAGCTTAAACCAGCTACGACCAGCCAACCAGCCTAGGCTGGTTTTAGCTGTTTTTTCAGCAGGGAATGACATAAGTATTAGTAATTGATAGAACTTAAAATTTTGGATGAACAATAGAAACAAAGAATTCGCAAAGGTTTTACTGGTTATAATATGAATTGTACTAGTTTTAATGAAAACTGTAATGGTGCCTAAAGTGTGTTTCACACGTCGTCATCAATCAGCCATACTAGTGTAAACAATGCCAAAGAACCAAACAAAGAAGACATTTTGCTGATTATTGCTTCTGAAAATGGTCAATTATATTGTCATGTTTTGGGCTGTACTAATCGGTCGGACCGGGAAAAACATTTGGAGTACTATGAGGAGCAAAAGGTGTTTGTGGTTGGCCAAACTGAACCAGGAAACCTGACTGGAAGAAAGAACTGGAAGCATTGGTGTTTGTTCTTACTTCCAGTCAGGTAGGTGAAATATTAAGCTAATATCCTTATTAACACTGCTTGTACGTATCTTTACATTTAGACAGCATAAATCAGCAGAACAACTATTCAGTAGTACATTAACCGTGCAATCCATGCTGTTGTTTACAGTCAAGCTGCGTCCAGATAACTGACCAAATGGTTACGCAAGTGCAAACCCTCTATTGGTGGCTTGTTAAATCCACTAAACCATAATGGAATGTCTCATTTTTAATGGTTAAACGTTGGTTTGTAATGTTGGCAATAGTATTTGTAGTGCAAAACATTTGATGTGGTGAAAGGAAAGAAAAAAAACAACAACAACAACTTACAAGTACTTATTAATTTATTTACACATTTTAAAATACACAAATACAGTGGCAATACAAATGAGGAAAAAAATCTTCCAGGGATGGAAGATCTCCATAATTCCACCTGATACAGCACAGTGTGATGCAGAAGGACTGGCCAAGCAGTCATGTGTAGAATGAACCAGAAAATGAAAGAGAGAAATCCATAGTAGCTCGATCCCCGACAAAGTGTACTTGTGCCTACATTTAAACAACACCAGTACCGGAGCGGCTGTTTCTGTGAGACCACCAGTGGAGAGAGAAAGAATTACTAACTTATTAAATCTAGAACGGAACAAAGTCCCTCGCACCTCTCTAAGCACTAGCCTTTTCCCCATACTCACGATACACACACAGACAGTGGCTATGAAAAAAATGGTACTTTGCCATCACTAGAAACATCCTATATACATGACAACAGAATTTAAGAGTTTCACCACTAGCCCCCCACCCCATGACTACAGAAAAAGCCTACGCTCTACTATGCTGAATGATATGGACAGGCAGCTCGCCTTCCACGTCCTCTTGTGACTTATAGCACCAGTAAGTCAAGGAACCACACTTCTGAAACAAGGGAAAAGTAGTACTAAAAGCATCGGTAATACTCAGTAAATAAAGTTGATGAGAAACAAAAACTTGCATCTCATTTTGTTAAAAGTGTCAGTCAAAAAACAAAACAAAAAAAGAAACAAACAAATCAGGCATGGCTTAAATGATGGCTGGTGTACTCTCAGTGAGACAAGCTGGGCTCAAAACATCCATTTCCAAATCCAAACACAATGTTAAAAGAAAATGTGCCCGGTTTGTCTCAACATATGCCCCCAGTTGTTCATATTTATACCCTCAGGTCAGAAAAACGAAGCCCTTTTCTTATTATTAGACTTCTAAACTGCTAGAAACAGTCTTGGCCCAACCATGTGTGCCTGCATTACTGTAAAAGCACTAAGCTTAGTTCAGGGGGTAAAAAGAAACGGCAACATTAATAACATCAACAACTCTACAATACAGGCATTTCACAGCTTTCGAGAAACAAACGAAAAGCATAAGGGAATGCAATAAAATCAATGAGCAAAAAAAAAAAACTGTTGATATAAAGGGCCAGGTTTAATTGGTGCAACAAAACTAAAAATAATCGAAAAAGGGAGTGAAGGTGGTACTGTGATGAGTATGACTACTCGATCTTTGCTGTATGCTTCTCCGCCTGGCCTTGTACATAATAAACTACAAAATGACATAGAAAGGACACACTGCCTTCATCCTGCAACATGAACGAACAAGCTTTCAAACTTTCAATTTAATTCTGCACATTTCAGTAAGCTTAACGCTGTTAAACTAACAAAAAAGAGAAAAAGATTCACCTGCAAAATACTGTAGCCAGTGTGAAATCAATTTAATCTGTTGTACATAAACAAAAAGACAAAAAAAATAAAAGGTTACGGTAAGCAAAATGTCAATGGCTATCAGTACAGCTGCATTCCAAGCTGTGTAAAAGTAATTTTTTTTTGCAACAGGAGAGTGTGAGCCGCGCTATCAGAGCCGTTGGACGTGGCTTTAGCCAAGACGCTCTGCTTTGCGAAGAGGCCCCTGGACGACAAGAGGACGGCCCTCTCCTCCTGGTGTGTGTGTCAGAGGGCCGAAGGCAGCGATGGCCGAGAATCACGCTCCCCCCCGCCCCATCCCGTCCCGTCCCTCCCATCTCGCCAGCGATTGTCTGGCAAAAAGTGATGTTAACAAGCACAACTGATGTGCCCCGGTGTCTTTTGGAGTAGTGTAGGTAAGGAAATTTGTGTGTGGTGTGTGTGAAGAGAAGAAAAAAGAAAAAAACAAAATCTGTCCGTCTCTCGAGTTTTGCGTGACTCTCAAGTGTGTTTTAATTGCATTGAGAGGAAGGAGGAAATGAAGTCTTGTTTCGATTTGATTTGCTGAGGTTGATTTCACATGGTTAGAGGCTGCTGGAGAAGTCCTAGTGCAGATCAGGGCCGTGGTTGGTCTGCTCTTGAGGCGTGTGGAGGGTCTCATCGAGGTACGGCAGACTGCAGGCCACTTGGGGTGACGCGAGAAAGAGCCTGGGGTGGGGAAGAAGAAACGGAGACATCAGTTTCTGAATGCAAGCTGTTGCTGAGAGTATTTTAAAGGCCAATTCACATTGCACTGATAGACCAACAGTGACAGCCTACCAGTATGTCACTTATCAGACATTCCAAGATCCGACAAACGCTGAATCAACAAGTGCTGACCAATGCCAAAAAAAAAAAACTGACAGGGGTAACATGATCAGACAAAACCTGTTTGTCGGCATCTGTCGGTGCAGTGTGAATCGGCCTGAACAGTGTACGTTTAGTTTGGCTACGTTCAAGCAGTCAGTATTTTGGAGTGATAACTGTTAGGCGTGACTCTTCCAAAAGATGGGAGCGGATTAGATGATGCCTTTATGGACGTCACCAAATTGCTGTACTAACTCTAGCATAATGCCTGTAACTATAGCTACAAATAATGATAATAAACAAACACATTGAATTTGAATCTCATACACTACTGTTCAAAAGTTTGGGGTGGGTAAGATTCAAAATTGTCAAGGATTCGAAGTTGTCCTAAGACAAGAACGGATATTGTTATGGTTAACTTTAAAAAGGTTTTGATCCACTTCAAATGTAGACTACTGTATATAAGTGGTGTGCTATGTCCTAGCCACATTTTCTTGGTTAAATATTACTCGCACTATCAGATATTTTTTTCCATTACCAATGTAATCAATATTCTGTTCATTCTTGAAGCATGAATCTCATCCAAGTTAAGGTACTGTTTTTAAGCATTTTACATTTGTGACCCTGGACCACAAAACCAGTCTTAAGTCGCTGGGGTATGTTTGTAGCAATAGCCAAAAATACATTGCATAGGTCAAAATTATTGATTTTTCTTTTATGCCAAAAATCATTAGGAAATTAAGTAAAGATCATGTTCCATGAAGATTTTTTGTAAAATTCCTACTGTAAATGTATCAAAATGTAATTTTTGATTAGTAATATGCATTGTTAAGAACCTAATTTGGACCACTTTAAAGGTGATTTTCTCAGGATTTTGATATTTTTGCACCCTCAGATTCCAGATTTTCAAATAGACGTATCTCGGCCAAATATTGTCCTATCCTAACAAACCATACATCAATAGAAAGCTTATTTACTGAGCTTTCATATTCTATATACACATCTCAGTTTTGTAAAATTTAACCTTATGACTGGTTTTGTGGTCCAGGGTCACATTTATTCCAACTATTTACACATTTTATTTGTAAACTTATGTTCAGCTTGTTTTTTTTTGTAATAGTTAACCTATACCTAGTTTTAAATTTTTTGGGTCATCGGTCAACAAAGCTCTGTAAATATTATTCTCAGACATGGAGATTTCACCAAGCTGATTACTCACTAAAACTCCCAAAGATCTTGTTTTAAGTCCATTTTAAGTCTTATTTTGATGTAACAGTGGTTATTTCCAAGTGTGTGAGTTGTTAACTGAATTTCTTTCCATTAACGCCAGTATATTGTTTACTCAGACTGATTTGCGAAAGCGGAACGTGCACAAACACGATTTATCACATGAACCAATCACATGACTTTCCCCTATTCATTCTTAATTACCCCCCACCAAACTCCCCACACGCTTTTTTTAGGGGGCTCAGGGGAGGCAAGAGAAATGCGGACTCCCGCTGTAACTTTATCTGCTGGCGTTGCTGTATGTTTCTATAGAAAATAAGTAATTTATACACTTTTTTTAATGTTAAATTTAGTTGTAATGGTATAACAGCTGACCCTAAACTTTTGAGCAGTAGTGTACTTCATGTCAATAATGTGACACTAGCTGTCAGATATGGATCTATTCAAATAAAACATACTAATATGCTCTCATTTCACTAGTGATTCATGAATATTTACGATTGTCCATATTTAAGATTGGTTACAGTATGTAAATGTCATTTTATTTTAAAATGAACTGTAATGGATCACATTTAACACTCCAAACAGGACTGACAAGCATATTATTTTGCTGTGTGAACATAGCCATTGTTTCCCTATTCCCATGAGTCATCTCAGTTTGACTGTGTCATGGGAATGTGTAGGATACCACTGACAAAAAAATATGTCTCTAAGACAACCCGTTTACATCTGGTATACAGATCGGACAGTTTCAGGTGATCCAATCATAAGTAGACAGCACTAAATACAGGTGCAAACAGGGAAAGATGCACTTTGTGATCGGATCACTAATTATATTACAAGGTGGTCGAGAACATGTGACCACATTGCATATGTGAAAACTAATCCAATGTATGGCAATCTCAAAGGACCTCCTATTGACCTGCCAGTTAAACACTATTAAAATAAATGTTTAAAACATTGCCGGTTATGTACAACTTCTAAGCAAACGAAAAAGTGCATTTACAAACATGCACAAGTGCTTTGGCTCAACCAAGACAGATCTTAATACCAGGTGTAAACAGTCAATTCAGATCTCACAATCACCGTTTCAGATTCATGATGTCATGCCATAAGCACCATCATGAATTTTAGCTTTGTGCCCTTAGGATAAAAGGTCATTAACAGCCAGGGTCAACTTATTCAAAATAAATGGTTCTTACTAGTAATGCACCAAAATGATATTATTTACAAACACCGATACCGAACTTGGTTTCAATTTAGTCAAATTTCTTCGTTTACACTGGCATTTACACTAAGTTTCAGTAATGATCTCCGTCTACACTACACAACTGAAAACGCATGTCACATGACCATTTAGGCTGCATACGTCATCAAGGATGTTTTAATTTAAGAGAAGTAACCGTAATAAAATTACTCCTTGGGATGTAAAAATACTGTAATTTCCTTTTTTCTTTGCAATTTAACAGTTATTTTTCTTAAATGTGCCTCCAAAATATCAAACAAATAATGAACATGACGTTGTTTGCATGGTCTTTAAAGACACAGAGCGTATGTGGGCAGCCACGCCATCTTTTTCAAAAGTCTCCATCTTGGTCCATTTACACTGAAACGCAGCTCCAGAGTTTTCAAACTAAAACGGGGTCTGCAGCGTTTTTTAAATTCAAAAATGCTCGAGTAGTGTAAACGGCAGGCATAACCGTAGCAAAGGTTATGCGTTTTAAAACGAAAACTCACTAGTTTAAACATAGCCTTAATAATCAATAATCAATCAAGTTTAATAACTAAAAAAACATTTAAATCTCACATTTGGCAGTTTTTATATCAACTTTTTAATGACAATATTTGTATTTCCACTTTGTTGTTGAATTACAAACATTTAAACTGGCTGTAATAATTTTCATGACAGATTTATTCAAAAATACATTGAATAATGATAAAATTCATATGTCATATAGTGCACATAATGCTTCACGCTAGAGTTTTTTTTTTTTCCCCTAGCTAATGAGCTATGAATATTAAAAAACTTTTCTGAGGTAAATGCAACATTTAATAACGTAATGTAATAAAAGCCAAGTTGAAACACTGAACAAAAAAAAAATAAAAAAAATAAATGATTGAGGCTCCAAAAAAAAAAAAAAAAAAGGAAATTTCATTTTGGGCCCAATATTTTGGCGCATCACTAGTTTTTACGGGGCAGTAACTGTTTGTGCCTGCATGCTTTGAGTCCTAAATATTTTAGGTGGTCCTGGGTTCCTCCTCTGAGCTCCCCCATGGCCTGCCAAAGCAGAGGGCATATAGCAAGAAAGGGGGGAACAAGGTTTACAACACAGGGGGTTGGAAAAAAAAAAAAAATTCATACTGTATTTTTTGTTTCCACTCAGGAACACAAATGGCGGGTTATTTCAAGATCGGAGGAGGGGCGACAGCTAATTGTGTCTTGCACCTTTAGATGCACAATAACATCTGAGGTGATTAATTACTAGGTGGGGATACATTTTTCATGATCCTCCGTCAAAGGCAAGGCAGTGCAGGGGGGCCACGAGGACTCTAAGGCCAATCATGTGACAGCTAGCTCTCGAAAGGGCGGGGGTGAATCCTTCTCTGACGTTACAGATGGGAACAAAAGAGCTGCAGAGGTGAGCCGTTCAGTTCAATTCATTCAGGGCACAAACAATAAAAGGAACTTGCAGAGGTTTCTGTAAACTGAGACCATAAGCAGCAGTTTTACACTTAAACAGCTGAAAGCAAAAAGCCTTGTAAGTGTAAAGCTGCAATGATTAAGTGGGCGCAGGAGCATAGTCTGGGTGGTCACACTGCATGCCAGAGAGAGCCAAAACCAAGCACTGGGGGGTTAAAAGAGTGAGAGAAAGAGGCATCCACACCCAGGCAACTAGAGGTTATGGATACATCACAAAGTAGAGTGTAGAAACACACGCTCACAAGCAGAGGGTGCTGCGCAGCACACAATCAAGAGCCCTCTGCTGCACGGCATTTGTGCTTCAGCGACTGAATTTAGCTCTCCAACATTAGATTAAACTTCTGTCAAATATTAGGTTCTCTAAATACATGGTGATCGTGTATAGGCTGCTATGGGACAGTTGTGACAGATGGTCTGGTGGGCATACGTGCATACGAGAGAATACTACTTTTTTTTTTTTGGAGTGAGCCTTATGTTTACAGCTCTTGATCTAATCAAATCTGAGCACTGGGACATGGAGATATAGGTCGGCCAGAAATTCACATGACTAAAAGGAATGATAATAGTGCAAAATGCATCCTCAAACCCATCAAGGGTTGAAATTATGCTTTAAACTTTTTATAGCAGAGAATATTTCTGCTTGAATGCATTTTTTTCAGTCTAGATTTAGTTAAAAACGGCTCAGGGGATAACAGTACTGTCCATCTGTGAGTAACGCATCACATCATCTGGTGTTATGAATTACTTTCTCTGCAAAGATTAAAAATACCATCTGAGTCATTACAGTGTGGCGTGAGGTTATAAACTGCTAACCGGGATGAAGCCGGAATAAAGTATGCAAGTATCCCAGGCTATGAACACTGGAGGTTTTGGTGAGCATTAGTAATAGCTTTGGTTCCAGAAATATTTTCTCCATTCATTTTCTCCATAGATATTTTAAATTCCTCAATTAGGAGCCACAAAACAAACTGTTGAGTGTTGAGATGACGTACGGTATATTCGTACCAAGAATTTCCAATACGGGTTTTCTGGTTTAGCACGCATGTGTACCAAACAAATGCAACGCTGTTTTAACCACTACACGTGAGGAACTTGTGTGTGCAGAACATAATTTGAAACTCTAGAGTTTCCCCCCTAGGATAGGAAAACACTGGTTATATCAATATATTTTGACACTGTGAACACATCTGAAAAATAATGCAGAACACAGAGCTGCTGCGGGAAAAGTGCTTTATCAAAGTTGACCTAAACATAAAACATGCTTTGTTTTAATTGCTTCAAACTAACTGAACCGTGACTTCCAAACATTTACAAACAAAACTGTAATTTGTGTGTACACGGACACCCCTAATCTTCATTACAAACTGTGTTTTGAAGCATAAAAGCATCTGCTATGAGTGAATGAATCACAGTATCATGAAATACTACCAATAGAAATAAAATGGCGATACAATATAACAATGTACAAAAACAATATTTTGAAGGGAACCCCTGGTATTGAGACTTGCATGGCATAAAATAATGCAAATGTTTACAAATTCTGCCAAGATGGCATCTAGCGTTTCTTGTCTCTGCCATTTGTAAGCTCTTTCAGTAGCTGTGGTCTACTAAAAGACTCAAAGGCATCAGTGCTAAAGTGGAGAGAACAAAGACGTGGGTCTTTAGAAAGTTTTATTCGTCCACAGGCATCTTCTCATTCTTTTCTCCTCTTCTTATCTCTAGGAAAGCAGTGAAGACTTGCATCGCTACTTTTGTTGGCCTTCGACTAAAAATTATAACCAAAAGGCCATAATGTGGCATTGTATCAGTATTTTATTTTCAGAGTTGTTATGCGGTAAAAATAGCAACAGATAGCATCAGTAGAATCATCAAACCAATGGCGCCCCCATTGTCGAAAATATATCTAAAACGATGTGGATTTTTTAATAATGTAAATTTTTCATGGGTTTTAAGCTGAATATTTCAACAAGAAACAATTTATGTTATATTAAGCCATAAAAGTCTTAATACCCAGGGTTCCCTTTAAGCTGAAAGCAAAATACTTAAAAGCCATTCTGACTGAATGTAAGTCAATGAAGATGATGTATTGTCAGACACCGACTGTCTGGGTGCTGATCTTCAACGTTTGGATGACATTCGTTTGGTAATAGATTCACAAGAGAATCTCAGAGCTGATGGCAGATTTATGTTTTACTATGGAGAAAATGAATGGGGTTTTTACATCTGGAGCCTGACTGTGGCACTCTATTTGAATAACACCATATTGCTTTTCAATTAAACGCTTCAAGAGCCTTTGCAAAACATCTGACTGCTTCATCTGAATTACAGCTGGGAATGTAGTAGTGAAGTCTCTCTTCATTCTGTGTGGTGAGTGATGTGCTGCGTAACAGCCGTACAGCAGTGATGTGGGACAGGGAGCCTATTACTCAATGGAGGGAAGTGGAGGTAGTCCAGGTAAATAAAAAGACACCCAACTGTCACTCACCCAATGCTGTCTCTCATACCAGAACATGGCGAGCATCTACTTGCCGTGGTGATCATAGGGAATGCTATTCTGAAGTGGGTGGGTGGGTGATTGGAGGGGGAAACATATTCATTTGTGATGAAAATAAAGTCAACAACAATGTGGTTAACACCTTAAAAAAATGTGGATCTGAACAGAAGAGTTAACAGCAAATATTTAAATCACCAGAGAGTCTCTAGACAGAATTATGACTCTGGGCAGCATTTCAAGAATGTGTGACAAGTTCAGAAAAGAACTCTACACAAATAAGATCCAAAATATGTGGCAGTGGTTACATAACACGGGGCTCAACAATAAGGATGGCCCAATGGCTCAGGGCCAGTGCTTGCATTTCAACCATCATTATAATTTTAAGTTATGTCATGTTTTGCAAATGTCACATTTAGTGTTGTCATGTTGGAACAATGTTGTTCGCAAATCAAAAGAGAGTGTGCTAGTCTTGAAAGAGCCCAAAAAAATGAAAAATCCTGTCATTATTTACTCACCCTCATGACGTTCCAAACCAGTAAGACCTTTGTTCATCTTCAGAACACAAATTAAGATATTTCTGATGAAATCCAAGAGCTTTCTGACCCTGCATAGACAGCAACGCAACGAAAACATTTAAGGCCCAGAAAGGTAATAAGGACATCATTCCAACCAGTTCAAACCGTAATTTTATGAAGCTTCGAGAATATTTTGTGTAAAAAGAAAACAAAAATAATGACTTTATTCAACAATTTCTTCTCCTCTGTGTCAGTCTTCAATGCGCGTACTGGATAACGCTTATGGAACAGAAGAAATTGTTAAATAAAGTCTTTATTTTTGTTTTCTTCGGGCACAAAAAATATTTTCGTAGCTTCATAACATTACAGTTGAACCACTGATGTCACATGGACTATTTTAACAGTGACTTTACTACCTTTCTGGCCCTCAACGTGGAAGTTGCGTTGCTGTCTAAGCAGGGTCAGAAAATTTTCAGGTTTCATCAAAAATATCTTTGTGTTCCAAAGACGAACAAAAGTCTTAAAGGTTTGGAGCGAAATGAGGGTGAGTAATTAATGACAATTTTCATTTTTGGGTGAACTATCTCGCGATCCATAATTTTCCAGCATAAATGCTTTAAGTTTGTCTTATGTGTCTAGTCTGTAAAAATGTGTTACATATGCAGCTGAAAATCCCAGAAAAAGTATTAAGCGCATATATATATATATATATACACATATACACACATATAAACACACATATAATAATAATAATTGGGTTTAAGAGAAAAAAATCTTATTGTTGAGCCCAACAAAATCAATCTACCTACAACAATAATAAAACTATAATAATAATAATAATAATAAAACTAAAAATAATTTCCTTATTCTTCCTACAAAGTTATTTACAAGGATAAAATGGCCTGGGCTATGTTTCCCGAAAGCACTGCAACTTTAAGTATTCATACAACCATTGCCACCAATGGTCTCTATGATCAACTTAGCTTATGATGCTTTTGAGAAACACAGCCCAGGTTATTTAGGTGTTCTACACCTATTGACATGCTGTCCATTTCACTGCTGAACACAAATTTAAAGATAAGCTATAGAGCATGTGTAGCCCAAAAACACCTCTCAGAGCAGAGTGCTTTTATAATGGCATGCTAACAGCCCTGTAAACCATGACACCGGCTCCGTATCATGCCAGGCCACAGCAGACACAAACTCCATCCAAGCACTCCTTCATGGCTATCACTCTCTATCCTCTTTTCTTTTGTCTCTCTGCTGGAAAGCAATTGTGGAGAAGTTTGTTTATAAAAGTCCTCTAACCAAAGTGATCTCTTGTAGTGGAGCTGGGACCAAAGACTGACAATGCTGTCGAACACACAGGCAACAGTGGGCAAAAATGCAGAGTATTTCATCTCAAAGTTGGTACCTGTGATGTGGACATGCGTGAGGTGTCCTGTCGGCCAGTTAGATCAGAGGAGGAAATGTTGACAGGGGCTCCGCGGTGCAATCTCATACTGACCTTCCTCTCTCGCTCCATTCCTGGCACAAAGAGAAAAGAAAAGAAAGGAAGACACGTGTCATCTAAAGCATGGAAATGGAAAAAACTGACAGGGACACCACACATTGGGTCATGTCCACCTAAACAAAAATCAGTCTGTTTTTCCAACGGCTCAACCGCAAATTACACCAAACTGGAAAAGCTGCATTGAACTTTGGGCTCCGCAGAGAATAAACATTATTTAAATTAAAGAAACTGAAGTTTACTGGGACTCCGGTAGGGGTGACATATGGTGGGTTTATGAGTCTTTGCGCTCTGCTAATTGAAGCCATACGCATCTAGGCTACTAACAAGACCAGTACAGGGTCATTGTTTAAGTGTCTTTCCTGTAGAAATGTCTGTGTGTGTGAACCTCCGCCCTTCGATAAAGCAAACGCTAGTAAATTTAAGTCATGTCTAGCAAACATCCTGCTGAGCATAGTAGCTCGCAACCCTTTAACCACTTCCTGTCAGCTAAGACGGCAACAAATGGCAGGAAAAAAAGAAGCTGATGAATACAAATCTGTCTTGATCTGAGGCAGTGATGAAAGCGAAACCCCTTGTCTGTCTTCCAACTCAAAATAATCCTTATGCACAATCAAAAAAAGATCCCATAAACATGCTGTCTGATTTGATTTGATTTAAAAACAAGCACCGACAGGCCGCAGTGGACGTCTTACCCGTGTGTGAGGTTGGCGTGAGGGGTGTGGGAGGTGCTACGTCTTGCGTTCCTCTGGGTCTACCTGAGCTGGAAGGCATCATGCCACGGGCAGCAGGATTCCGCCCATGTCGCAATCTTTCCTCTCGATCCCTCCGCTCCCTCTCCGGATCTTCTGCTGCTCTGTTCGCACCCTGAACAGAACACATTATAAATGAAGCATGCCATCTTCACTATTTATGAAATCCAGCATCCATGCAAAGACAACCCATTTGATACTCACAAACTTGAGCATATTCCAGTCAAACACGTAGTCGTATGAGAAGCCTTGTCTGTGGAAAAGGTTCCTGAAGAGCTGTCTCAGATAAGAGTAGTCGGGCTTGTCGTCAAAGCGAAGGGAGCGGCAAAAGTTGAGGTATGTGGCAAACTCAGCTGGAAATAAACAAAAGGCAAAAGCAATTAAAATTATGTTTTGTGGCTTTCAGTCAACTTGGTCACATGTAGTCATCTACACAACTATTTAACAGTTTAGGGTTGGTAAGATTTTTTTCATGGTTTTGAAAGTAGTCATATGCTTACTAAGGCTGCATTTATTTGTTTACAAACAGTAAAAAAACAACACCTATGATTTCTGCAAAGTGAAAAAAGGTGGAACAGAATCGCAAAATCCAGTCATAAAAAGTGAATTAACTGTATTAGGCAGAATGTCACGGAATTTGACAAATTTTGGATCTAGTCCGTCAGTACACTTAAATCAAAATGCAATATGGACTAGTGTCAGTGAATATTAAATATAAATGTTCTGCATGTTCCTGCATGTCCTGTGAGTCTCTGTGCGAATGAATGACGCAGACGCGCGGTTTCATTTACTACTCATACTGAAGCGCGCGTGGTGTTTGCAATGTTTTCAGCCTCTGCCACCTTAATATATGCGTACATGAACACAAATATAACCTCCAGAGCTGCTCTGAGAGTCACTTCATGTGCATTGGAACTTTTATTTGAGAAAATCTATTATAAACTTACAGGTTCAGCTTAAAGGAACACTCCACTTTTTTTGGAAAGAGGCTCATTCTCCAACTCCCCCCGAGTTAATAAGTTGGGTTTTACCGTTTTGAAATCCATTCAGCCGTTCTCCTGTTCTGGCGATATTACTTTTAGCATAGCTTAGCATAGATCATTGAATCCTATTAGACCAATAGCATCACGTTCAAAAATGACCAACGAGTTTCCATATTTTTGGTATTTAAAACTTGACTCTTCTGTTGTTATATCGTGTACTAAGACCAGTGGAAATGCAAAGCTTCAATTTTCTAGGCCGATAAGATTAGGAACTACACTCCCATTCCGGCGTAATAGTCAAGGAAGTTTGCTGCCGTAATATGGCCGAAGCAGGCGGAGTATTATCAGAAATGAGTTCCCAGCTAGTTTAGCATTTGCACATGTGCTGCGTGGTATTACTGCTCCTGCTTCATTAAAATGGAATTCAGAAAATTAATGGAAAATAGAAAAAACTTTAACTTTTAATCAATTTTAATAAACTGCTGTTAAAGTTGAGATTTCAATTAATGAGACATGCTTTTTGATTAATAAAAAAAAAAAATTTACCCATTAAAACAGTCTAGAAAAATAAAAAAAACAAGAAAACTGATTTCATAGGGCCCTAGTAATACTAAACTATTATTATAATTCTAATAATATTTCAATATTTTCAAATGGCAGTCATCTGTCAATATTTTTATTTCTTATTGTTTTTTTTATCCATTGATTTTCTCAAAGTGACAACAAACAGAGCCCCTAAAACAAACAATAATAATAAAATACAGACTTTCGCATGCATGCAAACTTTCATCAAGAAACTATTCACATGCGCATGGAAAATTTTTTGCATGCTTACGCATTTCTAGTTTTATGTAACCCATTTCCCTTGTGAATCACTGCCATCTTACTATGTATGAAACGAGAGCATGGAGGTGGTCAGTGGTCGGTGGCGACAGCCTAGTGGGCAAATGTTGCGTTAAAGTTGTCCCAAGTTCAAATCCCGGCCCGAGGACCTTTCCCGATTTTCATTAAATTCTTAATTTTTTATTATAAAAATCTAAATAGGTTGCATGAAGTAATTACGTAAAGTTACGCAAGTCTGAAAATGCAAAAGGGTGACCCTGGACCACAACACCAGTCAGAAGGGTCATTTTTAAAATACATAATCTGAAAGTTGGTAATTAATCTGAGGGTGCAAAATTGAGAAAAATTGCCTTTAAAGTTGTCCAAATGAAGTTCCTAGCAATGCATATTACTAATCAAAAACTAGGTTGATATATTTACGGTAGGAAAGAAAACAATGCATTTTTGGCTATTGCTACAAATATACCCATGCTACTTATGACTTTTGTGGTCCAGAGTCACATATTATAAATGTCTTTACTGTCACAGTTGATCAATGCAATTTGTCCTTGCTGAATAAAAGTATTCATTTCTTAAAAATATTGATAACTGATATATTTGATTGAACTGTCCAACTAAATGGTCTCTTCTACCACCTGTCTCCAACTAGCAAGTAGCTTATGGTCCATGGCTGTGATGTAACATAGCTTAAGCCTTTTGGTTACTCTAAAAAAATCCTTATATGTATAGGCAGAAGCTTACATGGGTATCCTTTGCACAGGACTTCAATAGGAGTGGACATTTTCTTCTCGCTGATTCGCTCATACTTCTGTCTCTTTGTGGCAGCCTTCAGACCCTGCCATGGCAGAGAGCCCAGGTTGAAGTACATGAGCACATAGCCAAGAGACTCCAAGTCATCTCGTCTGGATTGCTCTGTGAAAGAAAACACCAAAGATAAACACCATAAGTCAATATGATGGCCAGACTATAACAGGTGAAGTGACTTCATCATAAAAGTTAAGGTGATAACAGGTCAGGTCTGAAAGTACAGGAGGTTTCAGTATGATAATATTATCATAATAAATGTATTCAAAAGATGTGTCAGGGTACCTATTCCCAAGTGGGTGTTGATGGAAGCGTAGCGAGCAGTGCCAGTCAAGTTTTTGTTCTCGCGATAAGGGATGTGCTGGTGGGTGCGAGCATCTCTGTACTTCTTGGCCAGGCCAAAGTCAATGATGTAAACCAGGTTGCCCTTCTTCCCCAGGCCCATAAGGAAGTTGTCAGGCTTGACGTCTCTGTGGATGAAGTTCTTGGAGTGTATGTATTCGATACGGCTGATCTGAGGACAGAAGAGAAGACAGGTTCAACAGGTCGAATGACTGAATGAGAGACTGCATGCAAACCTAACACACCAGTTCAAATAAAGCAATAGGGGCATGACAACCGCTGAACAAGCAGTCCTTTCAAACACAAAGTGAAAAAGGACACTGGTTGTCTAAGTAAAACAGCTGAAAGGATGACAGTAAAGCTTGTCGTGTCACCAGAACACCACTTCCTGGAGTCATTATCCCATTTTGGGTGTCCTATAACAAGAGATGGGTAGGGAGGAGAGGACAAAGGTTGCAGTGATCATGTCTACAAGCCTTACCATCTGGTCAGCCAGCAGAAGAACAGTCTTTAGGCTGAACTTGCGAGAACAGAAGTTAAACAGATCTTCCAAACTGGGTCCCAGCAGCTCCATCACCATCACGTTGTAATCTCCCTCCGCTCCACACCATTTGATTGTTGGGATACCGACTGTAAAAGAAACAATTACCATTAGTACAGAATTAAGGGAATACAATGTTCGGATCTCCAAAGTTTAAATAACTGAACAGAGAAAAGTCCTTGAAGCAATTGAAGGAATGACAGACTGAAGGTGACCTACAACATAATAGGCAGGGGGTTGGGAGCCCGTTTGTTTCAGTAGGGCAGTGATGTGATAAAACCCAAGTAGAGCTTCAGCTTAAATAAACCAGAGGTCCTGGTTGGTCACCCTCAGAAAGGGCTCTAACTCATCAGCCATAAAGCATAAACCATCTCTAGATTGACCTTGAAGTGATGCACAGAAAGATATATGCTGTCAGGGAAAGACAGCTGATACCCAATTAGATCACTTCAAGGGCATTTTCCTGCCCCGTCTCACCATTCAGCCACACGTGAACCAGAAAAGGCAGCTGTCACAACACTATAATATAATTTGAATTTGTACTGATACAACCGATGTTGAATGCACATGACTCTCCAGTTAAACGAAGCATCTTTCATGCGATTCAATTATAGCTACCAGCTTCAACAAAATGCTCATTTATATTGGTAATCAGCAAATAAAAACTAAAGCTATGTCTACACAATCTGTATGCATTTGAAAACAGCGTTTTTTGTTTTAAAATGCTCTCCACCCACGTTAGCGCTTTCACACGTTTTCCAAAAGTTTCTCATCCACATTGAAACATTGGAAAATGTTAAATTATCTTTCCTGCGCATGTGTTAAATCTCATAAAAGCTCACAGAGATGATACAGATGGAACAAACTAGTGTTGGGCGATATGCTCAATTTTCATATCGTCCTATCGTCAGCCTCTGAGATCACCGATACACGATACTATCGTGCTAATTTATTTAATATGTAAATGTGTCAATATGTAATAAATTCCTTATTCGTTTTGTAAGGGTAGTGCATGTGACTTGTGACACAGCTGTGCGTGTACAGAGCGCTGACTGTAGTTCTGTTCAAGTTTACTTTCGGTTTCTTTCTCTGCTATCTTCAGTGAGTGGTAAATGTGCGTGCGTGAATGTAAATGAATGTATCTTTCTATACCCGTCATATTGCGATAATGTTACCGCTGTATGTCTGATCTTTGTCATCAGTTCATGTTGTAGTTCAGTTCATATTGATTGTGGAGAAGCGATGTGCGTGTAATTCACGTGCATATGTTTAGCGCCATTTTATTGCATCGTAATTCTAGTTAACGCATACAGATGTTACTGAGGTGAATGTTTATGTTTACTATATACAGACAGATTCTGATATATCGTATTTAATTCAGCCTAAACCACATTTTACTACCTCTGTTATCCTAATGACTGTCTACACTTAATCTATGTACACTGTATGATGAATAAATCTCTTACACATTTTCACTGTACACATCTGCGGCGCTATCTACTCTATGCTTGTGTTTATACCGCGGCAAGTTTCTGAGGCATCCTAGAACCGACTCTCCGCACTGCATCGCTAAAGTTAGGTGCCTTTTTGACGGATTTTTGACGCAATTCTTTTGGCAGGATAATATTATTTACAGAAATGCCTCGTCATTCACTAACGCATCTGATCAAAACACAACTGTACTCACATTTTAGCTCACAACAGCAATTGTGAGTAAATTTTCTGCATTTCTGTATTTTCTCTTTGCACCCTGGAAATGATTTCCAGGGGCATTTTTTTACATTTGTGAGTTTTTATAATAATCTTATCATCACCATACTATGTTGTCTTTAATGTCAAAAACAATATAAAACAATAAAAAACACTTTTGCTTTGTGTCTGCGTTTTGGCCTCATTCTGGCTTCACAGATAAACATGTTGGTCCATGACATTAGTCTAGTCTAGTGCAAATTATGCAAAAACTTATAATCACCATAGCTACAAATTTAATCTTTTATTTACATTTTATGCACTGTGTTGTTTATGATGAGGGAATCGCTTGTGCACTCACTACAGAGTCTCTGATTGGTTAATGCATTCCTAAGTTCATCAGGAATGCATCTGAATGGTTGTAAGGCTCAACGCTGCACAAAACGGCATGTAAAAGCAATCTGGTGCAGTGTGAGCAAATCTAAATGTAATTCTGCGAATTGACGCTTTTCATTCATTTTCACATTTCATTTTAAATCGCAACAGTTGTAATAAGTTTAATTGTGCTGGGCCATTTTTTTTTAGCTCTGCCTTGAATTTATGGGGCATTTTTGCTAATTTTGGTGGCATTTCTGCCCTCTTTTTTTCTGACCCCAGTGTGGATAAGGCCTAAACTGAGTTTTTAATGAATGCTGCATTGTTTCAATTAAAAAATTTCAGTAATGACACCAAATTCAAATGGTCAATGCATGAGGTTGAAGTGAACCCTTATCAATTTGCGTCATTCATGTAAGTAGCTGGAAAAATACATGTTACGAATGATAAATGTTAATGTAACTTAAATACTTAAAAAAGATACAGTAAAGCCTGTTAAAGTTACCATATGCAATATGTAAATTTTAATTTAAATGGTTCAAAGTTACATAATTTTACTATACAATATGGTTTTTGCAGGTAAATACAATAAAATACTGTATAATTTATGGCGAAAGAGGAAGTGTTTCGGTTCTTATTTGAGTAATGTATAGTAGTTAACATTTGAAGTAGTGAAGTAGTTAACCTTTCATCAAAGTTGTCCTAAAACCAAAACAATACCCGTTCTTGTCTTAGCAACAACTTTAACTTTTTTTAGTGTGTGGTGTGTTACCCTGATTGGTGCTTGCTCTTTGCACGTTTAAATATGAGTAATAGCCATGTTTTATAGACAAGCCACTTTTGATGAACTGATTAAACATGTGGCTTTCCATTTTACCACCCGTATCATGGTATCAGTACATTCCGTGGTACAAAGCAGATTTTGGTAATTAAAATGTTAAAATTAATTTATGAATTATTTGTATACAAATAGAATACACAGGCATCAATACACCCTCCAATAATACCTGAAACAATGTCACTATTATTTACAGTAAATTCCTGGCAACCACAACAGCCCTTCCCCCCCCCCCACTGTAAATTTAATGGCCTATATTTTATACTATAACGACTGTTTTCAAACAGGTTCCTTGAACAGTTTTCCAGACAAACAGATAGCCTAGTCAATGTTTTTTTCCAGAATTATCAAGTAGAGGAAGAGACAGGGTTCTGGTAGGTCAGAGATCTCTCGGCAGCTGCTGTCGAGTCTACGGTCGTGATCACCCTGAGCCCGGCCACTGCCTTCAACAACACAGAGCTTTTGCTGTTCAGCACTTTCCAGAAAACATCCTCCAGGTCAGCTATTCCTGCGCAAACTCAGGAGGGTTAAATATATCTCCTGGTCTGAGCCGTCCAGCACGCCTTTCCATTCTCGCATCAGGACAGCTCTGACAAGGTCTATATTAATAAGAATTAAAATAGAAAAATGCCAAGCCTTATGCTTCTCCATGTATGGACTCGAAAAAGAGTACAAGCGTTGTTCAAAAACAAGCAGAAATAACAACATACGGGATAAAATAACATAAGAGGTTTCCTTTCTACCTTCAAAATGCATATGCAAGCACACACACATGCAGGTACCCACACCTTTCTCGATGTAAAGTTATCAGCATGTATTCATGTTCATGCTGTGCTAAATAAGGCTGCGAGTGGTGCAAGAGACCCAGTTAGGAGATGGAATGCACAGGGCCAGCCCCTCCCCCCCCAAACCCACTCCCCTCCGCACGCACCATCTGGCCCGGGGTCCATGTGATCATAGAGAACACAAGCGCTGAGAGGGAGGCTCACTCAGAATGTCGGTCTGTCATGGCACGGATGCCATCGCAACGTTTGGCCGCCGCAGAGCAAACGTCATGCATGCTCAGTCATGCTGGGAGCGAGCGTATTTGAAAGCGAACGCCGTAGACGACACACTTTTGCTGCTGGCACCATAAAATACCCCCGACAGGACTGTCGTACATCTATCTCGAATAAAAGCAATCGGGGCCAAACCCAGCTGGGGCCGGTAGCTGTACGCATCATTCAGGCATCTCATGTATATTCATAAACCATCCCTGTACATTACAACAGAACCAAAATTTCAACAAAAAACTGATTCTGTGACCGATTACATGACGGTTTGATGCAAAACAATGCTGAGGACACAAATTGCCTACTTCCTTTCCACGCAAAGGCCAATGAGAAAACAATTCAAGGTGCTGACAGAACGCTGTGAGTAGTTTGAGATCTGATAATGCCACTTTGGAGAAGGATATGTTGACTCACTGACTGATGATGCGAGGGGAACTGTCATGATTGGTTTGCCGCCCACTGTTGCTACAGTATTCTGTAACACCATCTAAGAAATGGAGATCCTGTGAACTACGCTTTACCTTCAGAGGAACCTCTCACTCAAACAAATTACTCAGAAGCTTGACAAAAGAACTACTTTAATTGAATATAAAATGCCCATCGTTCATAGAGGCTTTTAGAGGTCAGTATTACTAACCAGGGATCAACAGGAAGAGTATTCAGTAGTCCCAGTTTTAAAATTTCCACTTGCCCCAGCACAAAATGACAATTTTTTTTTAAATAAAAGAAATGAATCAGTTTTTAGCAAAATGTTTATTTTTCAAATAAATCGAGTTGTTTTGAACTTCGTATTCCTCAAAAGACAAAAAAAAAGAAAGAAAAAAGAAAAGAAAAACAGTATTACAGTTTCCACAAAAATCAACAAACAGCAGCAAAACAGTTTAAGGTTAATGCAAGAAAAGAAAAAATAAAGTGTACTAAATCGGCATATTTAGGGGCCTGTGATTTCCATGATGCGGAAAACGCAGACGGAATTGCTAAATCCAGTCAAAAAAAAAAAAAAAGGATTTTACAGTATAATGCAGAATGCGCCAATTTTTTAATTAAGTTGGTCAGTTCACTTAAATCATAATGCAATGTAGACTGGAATAGTGAATTTTATATGAATCCTGCATGTTCTGTGTCTGTGTGAATGAATGGTGCAGACACACAGTTTTGTTTACTACATACACAAGTGTGTGTGACGCTCGCTTTGTTTTTAGACTGCTGCCTCAATAAGAGTAGATGGACACAATCATGCTCTGAGAGTCACCTCATGAGCATTTTACCATTTCTTTTGAGAAAAACTATTGTCATATACAAACAGAAATTTAAAGGTCTTCACAGCAAACCATCAAAATAAAAGTTTGTTTTACTACTAATAATGAAATTGTTCTTAAAACATTTTGTAAGAAATATTTACCAGAAAATTTTTTACCGTCATTTAACAAAAAAAAGTGTAATTAATTTTTTAAATAAAATCAATTAAAGATGCTTTTATTACAATTAAATGAAACCATTAAAATTGAATTTGGTAGAAATAAAACTGAATTTTGATAAAATGCTCTTAAGTAAGTTTCATGATTTTTATTAATTAGACATGCTGTAAAAAAAAAAAAATTAATTTAACCATTAAAACAGAGTCTGGAAAAATGAAAATGGAATCCAGAAAAATTTAAATGGAAAGCGGAATTAGGAGAAAAAAATAAAACAGTATTTGGAAAAAAAAAATAAACCTGGGGCAGGTTGCATAAAAGGTTTAGAAGAGTCTTAAAAGTCTGGTAATATTTTTAAAAATGTAGTTATATAAAAATAGTCTCAGTTGAATACAAAAAGAAAGACTGCGCAACAAGGAGAAAATTTCTGAAATGTTTCACTCAAGAAACAATTTCTTAGCAACTGAAGAAAGAAAGACATGAACGTATTGAATATCAAGAAGGTGAGTAAATTATCAGGAAATTGTTGTTCTGGAAGTGACCTTCTCCTTTAATACTAAGAAAAATTTTGTTTGAATTTTCAAAACAAAAAAATTATTATTTTTTTTTAAATACTTAAGTTTGAAGATTTTTTTCCACAAAAGGACAAGACAGGCTCTTATGTATGTGGCCGTAGTGTGAGGTGTGTACGTGTGACTCATAGTTCTCAGTGTTAATGGAGAAGCCGGATGGAGACCACGAGGAGCTGCTGAGTGAGTGTGGAAACACGTACCTCCTCCTTGCATCATCTTGTAGATTTTGCTCTCGATGTGCAGCTGTGGGTGCTTCGTTTTCACACATTCTAGCTTGATGGCTACTTCTTCCCCCACGGAGATGTCTGTGCCTGGATAAAAAAAATCAGACAAGAGGGGAGAAGGAAGTCAGTTACACTATACAGAACCAAAGAGAAAAGTGAACGACTGACAGCGGATGGAGAAACAACCAAATCACTTGATGTGTCTAAAGTAGGGAGCTTTAACAAAAAATATCTGCCCATGTACCTGTGACGTATAATACATGCATACACGAGCATGAGAACAATAAATCCACTCAACCAGAGAGGCTTTGCAGTGTCTAAATACGCTTTAGCTTCCAGTGCTCTATGAGTCATTGGGACAATTAAATATAACCCAAAAAATGTAATGAATATGCAGGCCCACTATGATAAAAAAAAAAATTCTACAGATCTAAGGTTGACTCACGCATACTGCTTTCCAGCATGAGGGAGTGGGCACAATTATCTACGCATACTGCTATACCACCTCCTTTCCGGCCCACCATCTGCCTCAACTCAACATCCTGAGCAGAGGATGCTGAAAATCATCTATAGTCATCTGCTGTAACGGACACCCAAAGAAACAGATAAGGAGAGCAAGACTGTGGCATTCCCAAGGGCTAGACCATGTGTATGTGTTATGAGTGAGGGATGTGACAGGAAAGTCAGGATGAATGAGGAAAAAAAAAAAAAAGAAATTTTGTAAATTTTCCTCCCTCTCTTGCGGAAACTGACGTGCTACCTGAATCAAGTACTGCTCTTTTAGCCTGTAGACATCTCTACCCACACCGGATTAAAATTGCGATGTAGGGGCGATTATCAAATTGCAAAGGCTGCAATTTATTTTAATATATGACCTTTGTGATTTAAAGTGAAAATCAACATAATGTTCATTTACATACATTTGAATATAATGCCACCATTTTAAATGAGTAATAGTGGTTCTGAATTAAAAATATTGGCAAAAGTTACAATCTGATTTTGATAATATGCCAATGATTACAGTTAAAGGGATCGAAAATTACCCCATGATTTACTCACACTCAAGCAGGGTTGGGCAATAAATCGATAATGAAAATTATCACAATAGAACTTTCCTCCAAAAAAATAAAAAATAACAAGAGTTTGATAAATGTTCGATATAATGTTTATGCGGCTAGTCATTTGAAGCGTGCCACTCGGACCATTTATCCACGCAGCTCAAAGATCAAACAGCAGCGCAGCACAAGCTTACTAGAGCAGATTCGTTCACTTGCTGTTGAGTCTCAGTCACGGGACTACTATTCAGCAAAAAAAATACAAATACAAATGACTCAGTTTACAGCCAAATGAAATAGTGCTGTCAAACAGGAGAAAAACTGTGCACATCAATAAAGCCTTTTAAATCTACATATCGCCATCATTTACCATGAATTTTAAAATTGCTCAAATATTTACAGCCATTTACAGATTTTGATAATGAACAAATTTACATCTGCATCTCAACTCAAGATACTATCAAATCTGTATTTCTAAAAGACAAAAAAATAAATAAATAAATATTATTAATATTATCAGGCAACACAAACATGTTTCTTGATTTGAAACAATATTACTCAGAACATGCAGAATGAAAATAAAATAGTTTCTATTAAGATATTTTGTGTGTTTGTCTTGTCCTTACCATTAATAGTAATTTAAAACCATAATTAACTGTCTGGTTTCTACAATTTTTACTTTGGAGCAACTTGAAAATTTTAAATTTGAGATGTATTGTGATAATTATCATTGACTAATATAAAATAAATATAATTTTTTTGGCCATACCGTCCAACCCTACCCTCAAGGCATCCTATGTGTATATGACTTTTTTCTTTCAGATAAATAAAATCTTATGTTAAAAAAAAGTTGTTAAAAAATGTCCTGGCTCTTCCAAGATTTATAATGGCAGTGAACGGGGTTTAAGATTTTGAAGTCCAATAAAATGCATATGCTTACATCAAAATCCTTCAACATTTTTATTTTGCACATCTAATTTGTGCAATTGTCACTTCTCACCAGAGCTTACGATATGGCTAAATCCTATGTCATCTACTGAAACGCCACTCTCTCGTAAACACGCATACGACAGTTAGTAGAAGCTAAAGATTACTTTTTATAAAGTTTTAAATATGGATGTTTTTCTTACACAAACACAAGCACTTTTTATGATGGATGGACGCACTTTATTTTGCTTCATCTCGACACCCATTCACATTATAAAGCTTGGAAAAGCCAGGACATCTTCTAATACAACTCTGGTACTCGTCTTAAAGATGAAAGTCATATACACCTAGGAGAGCTTAGGGGTGTATAAATCATGGAGTATTTTTATTTTTGGGTGAACTATCCCTTTAAGAGAAAAATACACACACACACACACACACACGTAAACACACGATGACGCAACTGATTAACCTCTCATGTGTGTGCTGTGTGCTCTATGAAAGATTGTAACAAAGAACATATCACTAGGCCAATGGTTCCTAATCCTGGTCCTGGGGGACCCCCTCGGTCTGCACATTTTGTATGTTTCTCTTATCCGTCACACTCAGTTCAGTTCATGGAGCTCCATCCTAAAGAGCTGATGATCCGAATAAGGTGTGTTAAATAAGAGAGACATGCAAAATGTGCAGACTAAGGGTCCCCAGGATTGTGACTTTTATATTTAAAAGGTATTTTTGTGCCGTTATATTTACTGGTAATACGTACAGGCCACAGGTAGGCCAACAGGTAAGATAAACTTCAGGTTAAAGTGCCCCTATTATGCCATGTTAAAGGTAGTTAATATTGTTGTAATAGTCTCTTAAAACAGGTTTACATGTATCCAAGTTCAAAAAACACTTTAGTTTTCTCAAAAATTAGATTTAATTTTACCCCGTTTCTAAATGATTCGTAAACGACTCGTTTGAAGCAGTTCGAAGAATCAGTCTCTCTAAACCCCTCCTTTCCGTGAGCCCTCACTGCTGTGATTGGTCAGATGGTGCAGTCCTTTTGGATTGGTCTACCGCTTCAGCGCAAAACGAAACGCCCATTGGCATAACTGAATGACAGCTGTGGAGACCTGTTAATGCGTAGAAAAGATAGCCTCGATTTTACCCTATCAATTCGAGCCGGAGTCTGACGATGAAACGGTTGAAGTGGCACATAGACAAGAAACTGTTTTGCAAGCACGACTGGAGCAGGACGTTTCTCAGTGGGTGTCATATTATAACTGTGGGAAGTGCTTGCAATTTGCTTTTGTAAGCGAACCGGGCACACCTCTACGTTGTGAACTTCAACACTGTAACGTACAACCCATAACACTGCGTTAAGCCATCGTTTATCATTATCATTACTTAAACTAATAAGGCAGACAGACAGTCAAGCTGCATCAATCACAATTTTTAGACTACATTGCACTCACAGCTGAACAACAGAAACGCAAGTTAGCCGGTTACCAAGACATGTGCGGGGTTGTTACACACCATAACGTACACAAAGACGTATTTTGAACGATCGCTAGAAAATACAATCATCAATTATTAATCATACTTACAGGTAGAAGTTCAGAGGAGCAAGCCGGTCCAAATAAACTGGGCACTGATCCATTTTTTAAAACCAAGCGTTTGGTGAATCTCGCGTTGTAACGTTACTCCCCAAGATTGGAAAAACAGTCATCAGTAAAATGACGCGAACACAACACAAGATTGGCATTGGACTGCTGAGGTGTTGAAAAAATTAATGTTAACCACTCATCCTTGGTAGTTTCATCTTTCGGAAGGGCATATAAAACAAATTCACTCGCAGGGCGTCTTCTTGACATGATGTAACGTTAATCCACGTGAAAATGGTAGGCCTACTGTTTGTGGGCGGGCAAGTTGTTCGCGAAATTGAACGTGGGCGGACATTACGCAAATGTGTAGCTCGTGACGTGTGGCCGTTACAGAAAAAAGATTCGAATTGCTGACGACTCGTTTAGGCGAATGTGAGCCGACTCTTTTTTTTGTTAGACAAAAACTTCATTTATAGTGCACTGTCGGCGTCACAACTTTGCAGATAGTTTATGTTCACATACAGCTACATGACACACTACATGAAATATCATATTTGAAAAGGCATAATAGGGGCACTTTAAATATATTCCTAATATATTGGCCCTTTTATTGACCTTTTACCTGTTGAGAAATGCCTTCATTTTTATGGATCCATAAGAGCTGGGTTTGTGACGTTTGAGTTGGGGGAGGAGTAATTTGTGAATTTGGCATTTGAAAATTATTTTTGCAGTTATTGCAGAAACGGCATTAGGGTTGTGCCGATAGACGATAGTATCGTGTATCGACGATAGTCAAAGAAATCGCCTGTTGCTGATTATTATCATTATTATGCGTCAAAAAGGCACCTAACTTTAGCGATGCAGCGCGGAGAGTCGGTTCTAGGATGCCTCAGAAACTTGCCGCGGTATAAAGGTGCGGTGAAAATGTGTAAGAGATTTATTCATCATATAGTGTAAATAGATTAAGTGTAGACCGTCATAGGGATAACCGAGGTAGTAAAATGTGGTTTAGGCTGAATTAAATACGATATATGAGAATCCGTCTGTATATAGTAAACATAAACATTCACCTCAGTAACATCTGTATGCGTTAACTAGAATTACGATGCGATAAAATGGCGCTAAACATATGCACGTGAATTACACGCACATCGCTTCTCCACAATCAATATGAACTGAACTACAACATGAACTGATGACAAAGATCAGACATACAGCGGTAACATTATCGCAATATGACGGGTATAGAAAGATACATTCATTTACATTCACGCACGCACATTTACCACTCACTGAAGATAGCAGAGAATGAAACCGAAAGTAAACTTGAACCTATCCAACAGAACTACCGTCAGCGCTCTGTACACGCACAACTGTCACAAGTCACATGCACTACCCTTACAAAACGAATAAGGAATTTATTACATATCATTAAATAAATTAGCACGATAGTAGAGCGATCTCACAGGCTGACGATAGGACGATGTGAAAATTGTGCATATCGCCCAACACTAAACGGCATACTTCAACTTGTAAACAAAAGGCCAGACAACCTATTGCAGAGATAATACAATAGTCAAAAGATGCCACATGCCATAGATTAGCAACATCTTATTAAAAGGGTGTTGGCGAGAGTTATATCACCTCATTAGATGACCAATGTCGCTGTTAAATGCTCCTCCACAATAGACAAAGTGAATATGATGTGTAACATGAATCATATGGTTGACAAAGTAATACAATAATTACATAAATCATACAACCTAAGTAGATACATTTACTTCAGCAGTGTAACATTTATCAGAATGGTAGGAACAATTGCAATGTCACCGGAGCTAACCATTATGGCTGGACAATTAATGAAAATCAAAGTGAAATTCGACGTAATTTTCTTGTGTTGGTCATTTCGTTTTTTTAATCCTGTTAATACTCTCACATTTAAAACATACTATCGCATGTGAAGTCAGCGCTATGTGTGCTGGCGTCTTTTGCGGTGTCTCGCATGCGAGTAGCACATTTAAGATGCCTTGTCAAGTTAACATAATTTAAACTTTTACATGCAGCACAGCTCAATTGCAGTTCCAAAACAGTGGAGCAATCAGAGAAAGGCCAGGAAGAACAGAGTAAATCACATGCAATCATTCATTAATCGTAATCAAGGTAAAATGTTCAGTGAATCGAGATTTAGATTTTAGGCCAAACTGTCCAGCTCTACACAGGACACAAAAAGAAACAAGAATACAGACAGAAACAACAACTAAACTTTTAAAGTGTTAAAACGCACAGCACAAGTAGTGCAAATACTGCGCACACCAGATCCTGTCAGTGCTTGTGCCAGGACGTTTCTTGAGAACTCGTTTATTAAATATGATTTAAATGTTGGATGCGCAAGCTCTTTATTTTTACATGTTGAACAAGTGCTATACCAGGATCATGCCCAGCAGAGCTGGATCCAGTACTGTCCTGTTGAAACTCCTCCATAAGCATATCACGTATATATTTCCAGCCACTGCTCTTCCTGAATTACCAGGATCTATTTCCACTTTGAAAAGACACTCTGAGAGGCACAAGTCGTACCAGCTTCACAGGACCTACTCTACAAAGCAATCACCTGTCATGGCTCATGAAAAAAGGCAAGCAAGCTAAAAAGGCCAACCGCTTAGATAGGCCCACATGATAGGACTCTGGTGACCCTTTTCAATCACAGCTGTAGTGGTTTTCCCACAGTCCCTGAAACCTTAAACCCAGCCTGTGGGTACTGCTGTGTGAAAGAGTGGTATAACAATCAATAGCTGTCAATACTATAGTGCTCTTCAACACTGCTCCTGAAAATAAAATGAACTGGCTAAAGCTGCTAATGCATGAGCTGCCCAACACAATCAGCTTAATGAAGCTAGACATTACAGATGATCAAATATACATGGTGGGTCAATAAAAGGCATGAAGGAACAACAGCCTGAAAGCTACAAAGAGACATCCTATCAAAAACAGTAACGTTCCAAATGTTCTGCCCGCCCCGCTACTTAGGACATCCTTGATGCAAATCTGTGGAAGAACAGATTGTGCTCTTTTTGCACATGTACAGTACGTGAGAAAATCCTTCTGAATAAACCAGAGCTTTCTCATGTTTCATGTTCTCATGAAATCTACTGCAAGCACTGTAACTTCACTTCTGCCTTATGTGACTATAGAAAGATTTTGGTAAACCAACAGCTTGTTTTGACCAAAACTAATATTTTCATGTCCTCCTTTTTAACTTTAGTGGATAACTGGTAAACTAAATTTATTTGACGTAAAATAAGTATCAATTCAAAAACATCATGATAATTATGACAGGAATCAGTAAAAAAGAATCTGGTAGACATGTATTATTCTCACCTAAGAGAATACAAGCATGACTGTTTCATGTGCAAAACTATAGCAAGTATCTGTATGCAATCATACGCGAAAGGGGTTGTTTGTATTTAAGAAGTACTTGATGGCAAATATCAAAATAAAATGGACACATTTTAAGCCTTAAACATGGCAAGACATGGGAAAAGACGGCGACAAATGATCCTGATGAAAGGAAAAGAACGTGTTGATCTTGAAACAATCATCACAGAACAACAATCTATACTGACTTGGCTAACAACACTGTCTTTCTGTCACATTTACTTTGTTAGTGTGTTAGTGCACACTGATGGATAAGACTGGTTGGTCTTGCATAAATATACCATAACAAACATTTAAAACATTTCATTTACAATGAAACTGAAGTAGCGACAGATCTTTTCTTTTATAATGTGACACATCCAAGTGTACCGGATTATCAGAAAGAAAAAATGTTTAGCAGTAACTTGGTTCTATGCATCTGTTGTTGATTGGATTTTAAGAGTTGCGATCAAAAATGAATGCAAGTTTGTGATCGATGTTTGTAGGGCCGAAGCTAAATGACTGACGAAGTCCAGCATATGGAGAAGTCACCGAAAAAAAGTCTGTTGCTTTACTGGAAGATCAAGCATCACATTTTGTTTAAAGGATTAGCTCACTTTCAAAATAAACATTTCCTTATGATTTACTCACCCCTATGTCATCCAAGATATTCATGTCTTTATTTCTTCAGTCAAAAAGGAAAACATTCCAGGATTTTTCTCCATAAAATGGACTTCAATGGGGATCAACGCGTTGAAGGTGCAAGTTGCCGTTTTTATGTAGCTTCAAAGGGCTCTACATGATCTCAGACAAGGAATAAGGGTCTTACCTAGCAAAACCATTTTATACATATAAAAAATAAAAAACAAATGTACATACTTTTCAACCACAAATGCTCACAATGCACTAGCTCTGCAATGTGCCTCCATGACTTCATGCATTACGTAATCACATTGGAAAGATCACGTGTACGCCGGTTCAAAAAGGTATGGTAGGGCGAAAAACTCCATCATATTTTCTCCTATAACTTCAAAATCAGCCGACATAATTGTTTTTCCTTTTTTTGTAAAGGCCATTTGACTTTCTCTGCACATTCACTTTGTAAACACTACGTTGGTACTTCCGCCTAGATCACGCATGACCTTTCCAACATGACTACGTAATGCGTGAGGGCGAGCCAGTGGATGACAAGCATTTGTGGTTATAAAATATATAAATTAGTGTTTTTTTTCCAATGATCCATCGTTTTGCTAGATAAAACTCTTATTCCTCGTCTGGAATTGTATAAAATCCGTCAACCCATTGATTCCCATTGAAGACCCCCAATATTAGGGCTGGGCGATTAATCGAAAAGTAATCGAAATCGACATTCAGAACCTATAATCGATCAAATTTTTCCAGGTCAATTATTTCAATTACTTTCCCTTTAAAAACACTACCATGTGTGGAGTCACGTGACCCCGCTCCGTTACGTTACGTTATTCCGCCGACATGTCGATGGAGAGCTTAAGCAGTATGTATACAGTGAAAAGTATTTACAGGATATACAAGAGTAATTTTATTTAGAAGAGATACTGCTTATTTTCTACTTTTAATATGCAAAACATTGAAAATAAGTCATTTTGTTTCCAAAAGTGCAAGTTATTTATTTTCACTAATTTAAGAAAAAAGTGACTTTTCGTTTTAAGCAATGTGTGCTTTTATTTCAGTTGTTCAACACTGATGTTCAATAAATAATCATAGATAGTAGATAGTGTGTGCATCCTTCATTCAAAAATCTCTCACTTGTAATATGTGCGCATATTTACTGTACAAAACTTTTCAGTGAACTGTGAGGGCAAAAAAAATAATTATTGTATATATATATAATTAAATATAATTTTATTAATAAATAAAATAACCGTTCATTAATCGTAATCGGGTTAAAATGTTCAATTAATCGAGATTGATTTTAGGCCAAATCGCCCAGCCCTACCTAATATGGAGAAAAATCCTGAAATATTTTCCTTAAAAACCTTAATTTCTTTTCGACTGAAGAAAGAAAGACATGAACATCTTGGATGACATGGGGGTGAGTAAATTATCAGAAAATTATTCTGGAAGTGAACCAATTCTTTAAAAATTATAAAAAAAAAATGTTTCAATGAAACCCAAATTTAGAAAACATAAGGTGAATTTCATCTTGATAAAAAAAAAAAAAAAAAAAAACATTATCAACCCTAGTTTATTTTATACAGCAGCACACCACAAATACGTCAAGAGATACAATGCTACAATTCATATAACCTCAAAAGTTCACCAACTCAGCTTAAAGCCTGAGCAAAATCCTGTGCGGCCTGAGATTGGGATATTTTAAAAGGTTCCTGCCAGGATTTACTGCTGTTAGTCAGTGTCCACGGCTACTCACATCAGCCCCATTTCCATCTAAATTGAACTGAGTCCATTGTTGGGGATGGTGAGATTTTCCCGTCACACACGAGTGAGACCAGGCTGCAGAGCTCATATTGTCCTGCCTTTTTTAGCCTCAGATTACAAGTGCATTCAGAGGAAAAGAGAAACAGCTACACATCAGATACATTAGAGGCATATTACTATAATGAACACAAGAAAAGCCTAGACACCTGATCAGGCTTATCTCAACAAGCAAAGTCCATTCCATTCCAACATTTTCTTCTATAAACACAATAACCAAGCCCATAACTTGCAAAAACGTGCTAGTTTTATTTGACAGAGTCAAGACTATCGTGAACGATACGCATTTCTCTGTAAAATATCTCCTTCCGATCTTTATGCATTTCATGCCTCCATGAGCGTGTTGCACCACCACTACTGGTGAAAATCAAAGCTGCAAAGATATGTACAGTGGAATTCGATTTGCCTGGGCACATTTAGCAGAGAGAATGTTCTTCTTCCCCTATACTGACAACACAGGGGACATGTTCAGACACATCCACTCAATACATCAGTAAACACTACAAGAGCCCATCCTTAACACAGCTGTCTACATGCACATGGTTAGACAGCGAATGACACAAATGACTTTAACGCCCTTGGTGACTTTCCAGTCAATGCATATCAATCATGGTTCTGAGCTCTTGAGCCTTCCCTTTTCATCTGGTTCCTTCATAACAGCTAATTTTTTCCTTTTAAGATAAAAGTGCAATAATTTGCTGGGAAAGCCTTCCATGATGTAATCTTAGAGATCAATAAAAGTCCCCCCCCCCATATTGCAGGCAGCTGGCATTTTTCTCAACCCCCATCCCGCAAACCAGGCCCAGGGCCCTCCAGAGGGATTGAGGGTTCGGCCTGAGCCTGTCTGGAGAACAAATTGGTTGCACTCATCTCATTCACGTGCATATGCTCAGATTAATTTTGCGTGACCGCAAGCTTGTTGGTTTGTGTAGTGCTGAGACAGATGGATACTTGTGTTGCAGTGTTGAGATTCAATTTATTAGTGAGAGTTCTGCTAAATAAGCATCTCTGGTAAATGAGAGAACAGCATGTTAAAGCTGTGTGCGTCTAATACCTGGTTCAGCTACACAAAAAGAGGCTCCAAGAAGAGATTTATGACAACACCGGGTGTTAAACAACAATCAGATCTATTAAACAGCATGTGGAGAAAGTGTTTAACAGGGATGAAAACCTAGTAACGTATTTAGACCAATTCTGATAAGTCAATTATTTTCATGCTATGCCTGATAACCAACAAAGGGCTGATAATAAAATTTTATACTATTTATCTAAATAAACTAAAAATATACTAAAATGTAGGGCTGTCATGATTCCTTGATTAGAGTATTCTATTGTATTTTAAATCATCTCACAGAAGTATTTATTTCAAACACTCGACTAAATTTATGAAGTGAGTGTAGAGTAAAAACATTAAATATGGTATTTTCCCGTGCTTTCAGATGTAGCAGCATTTGCTACACAGAGCCGTAGTTTACTGAGAAGCTACGCAAACACCTGTCATTATAGCAAATAATAGCGATGCTATAATGACAGGTGTCTGCGATAATAAACGCGATATCGCGTAGCTTGTCAGTGAACTACGCCTCTGTGTAGTAAATGCTGCTCAATCTGAAAGCATGTGCTGGAGAATTATTCATGATTACACAACAAGCTTTACTGACAAAATGCGTATGACAGTCACATTTGATTAATCACGCAGCCCTAGCTATTATATAAAAAAAAAAAATCAGGTTTAATGTGTGTGCTTTATTTACATGCATGCAGGTTACATACGTGCTTATCAGAGCAGCTCCGTTCACAGTTGCTCCACACAAACTTTTTACACGTGTGGAACATCTTAAACTCCACCTCTGCATATCGCTGTGAATTTGGGTTTATTATAACGTTCATCTGGGAACGCAACATGCGCCACTTCATTAGATTTGTACGGTAATTAATAGGGATGCACCGAAATGAAATTCTTGGCCGAAGCCGAATAATAATGAAATGCTTGGCCGAAGGCCGAATACCGAACGCGGTGTTTTTCGCATTTTTTTCCATTTATTTTGCCAATTTTTTCACCATTACAATAATTAAATAGTAAAAATTTGCTTTTTACAATTTTGCGTTGCTTTTCAGAGTAATAAATCAAATAACAAAAATACAATTTCAAAATATTTAACACTGAACTAGGGATGCACCGAAATGAAAATTCTTGGCCGAAAACCGAAACAATTATGCCAATTATTAGTACCATTGCATTTATGGCTATGACTGTGTACTAATCTTACTAAAATCAAAGCATTGCAATTGCATAAATTAATATTAAAAAATAAATTTCAAAGAATAAATCAATTATATTAATTTAAATAATTGTTATCAATCAAATATTATATTACTTAAATAACATATACATATATTTTACTGCCTTTGTTTAAATTGTTTACATTTTTATAACACATTATCTTGTGGATCCATCAGTTCACATTTACAATGCGTTTCTCTTCCAGCAGGAGGCGCTGTCAGAATAATATTACACAAAGCAGCGCAGCAAATGACTTTGAAACGTGCAGCGCTCATATTTATTCGATGGATAGCCTTTTGAAGTTTCATCGCAATTCTTGTCTTTCAGTCCCCACATTTAAGACCACCTGAAATTATAATTAAGACTTTCTTAACCCCTAAATAAAACTGCAGTCATCAATGAAAATTAAGAGCTTTATTTCAGTCTTTCAAACAAACAAACCTTACACAAAATACGTTTCTTTTTATTTTTTCCCACCATGTTCAGGGCACAAGAAAAACATTAGGCGACTAAATTAATATCAGCATATAAAGTATAATCGCCTCTTATTGTCTCTGAGAGAATGCACGTCAGATGCTGAAAGCACTGTCAGTTTTACTTTCACTTTCACATATAGCGCAGTTTTCACGTTGCTTGTGTGATATCCATTGGCTCACCTCCATGGTTTAAAACATAAATATTTATAAAAATACAGTATATAGAAAGGACATATCTTTAAAATATTGTGACGTAACACCAACGTAAAGCCATTGTTTTTCACTCACTGAAAGCTACATCTGTCTCTGTCTCTGCTCTCATCACTGGCTGCCCGCACGACAGCAGACACACCCCCTCTTGAAATTTCAGCATTACATGTTTTGCAAATCGCTATCCGTGGGTCTTTCTCGGATATACTGATATACGTCCACACCGCAGATGTGTTGCTCCAGACAAGCACGTGCAGGCTGCGGTTTCTGTTTGCGTCAACACTGTTTCGGCCGTGTTGTTTCGGTGATAAAAGTCTTCGGTGGCCGAATATTCGGTGCATCCCTAGTAATTAATGTACAAACCTACACAAATCCAGGAGAATAAATCAATATCTGTGTCAACTGTTCATCGCAACTTAAAAAAAAACTGAGTTTACATGTTTTGATGCCCACGTATTCAAGAAATTACTGTGACTGTAGAATTCTGTTGTAAAGTAATGGCCAAATATTAAAGATTAAATATGAAAGAGGACATTTGAATTAAATGTTTGATTAATATTAAACAAGGATTAGATTGCGATCATCAGGCCGTTGGCACCCTTTACAGTCATTTGTTATAATGCATAATGTGCATTAGTCCTATTGTTTATAGTACAGTATGTACACTTCAATTTATTTGATCAAAAATACAATAACTTCATATTGTTAATTATTTTTATAATTTAACCACTAAATATGTATTATAATGTTATTTATTTCAGTGATGCAAAGCTGAATTTTCAACACCTATTACGCCAGTCTTCAGTGTCACATGATCCTTCAGAAATCCTTTGAATATACTGATACATTTCTTATTAATATCAATGTTGAAAACAGCTGTGCTGCTTAATATTTTCGCAGAAATTATGTATTTTTAAGATTATATGATAAATAGAAAGTTTAAAAAAGACATTTGTGACTTTTTTGTAACATAAAATGTACAACATAATGTACAACATAAATTTAATGCATCCTTGCTGAATATAAGCATTAGTATGGTGGTGCACATGCTCAATTCCCATATTGATACAAATAAAGATCCAATACTGACCATTTTTGATATTTAAAAAAAAACAATTCAGATACAGTTCCAACAACCCATACAGAAGTTGCTGTTTACTGAAGGAAATGGAAACACATTGTACCACTGTGCCACTGAAAACAGTCTTGGCTGCATGATTTAACAAGCCACAAGACAGCCTCATGTTTTCATGAGAGCTCTGCGAGTATTTCCCCTTCTCTGGTTCACGTAGGCAGGCTGGTGCTGTACTTTTTAAGAGGCTTGGTATACAGAGCCTGTGTTGTTGATCAGGTCAGTCTGGCCTCCTTCAGCCCCAGCTGGAGTTAGTCAAGCTCTGGCTCCCCAGGTGTGGGGATATTTGGAAGTCTTTACATAAGCCCCTTAGTTGAGTACATGAACACGACTGTTTCCAGTACACCAGCTGAATCACCACTGTTGCATAACAACATTTAGGCACTTGGCAATTCACACACTTGGATTGTACTGTTTGGCCATTAATGCCACAGCGACATGTATAAGATGCCTAACCCAGGCGTGACGCCCGCTCCGATCGTGCCATCCTGCTGCAAACAAAAACAAAGGGCCGGTTTTTATGTAAACAGCCACACAAAAATCAGCTGATCATCTTCCTACTTTGTCTGCAACCTCCAATGAACTTCTGCACCAAAAAAAAAAAAAGAAGTAGTGTTGGGTAATTTCGCAAGAACAGACTGGGCGGCTTATCTATTCTGCTTTAGGATCTTGCTTTGGAACCAGTGGTTGTTTTTAAAGCTGTTTCTGGAGAGAAATACAGAGAGGAGGCGTGGAGTATTTCTCCAACAAAGTACTGCAGAGAACGTATCATAATAAACAACTCCGGCCAGCGATGAGATCACTGCACACAACTCCAACTGCGAAACGAAAACGAAGGAGTTGAGCAAGAGCTCGTCAAACCACAAGGAAACATATGCATCCCATATTGCAATGCAAAAACTTTGCATCACAATTCAAAGCATAAGCACAATTTGCAAGGTCTGTGCAGGATGCATCAAAAGGAACTGGAAGTGAGCCCAGGACCATATATATAAAATAACTGGCAGCTTTTAATAACTTCATTGTGGTGACATAATAACTTAGAAGAAAGGTACATTAAAGACAGCTGCCTACAACAATACTAGTCGCCTCGGGCCCCCAAAACTAATGACGAAAGCAAATATTACATCACCAGTTCTTTTCACAAGACTCTGTGGAAGTTACGTTGAAACTTGCATGTACCTTTTATTAAGGCTCTTATAATTAAAGACCTCTAGCAACATGTAGAAACAACTCGGAAGTTGCAAAGATCTGATCACACAATGCACCGACAGCATGCGATACTAACGCTATATGTGTGTTTACACTTGTGACAGACTTTTTCACTTCCTCTTCTGTCAGTCATTTCATTGTTAGACCTGACAAATCAGTGAGATAAAATATAGTATAGCAAAGTCTTCACACTTTAATGTTGAAAATATTGGATGTTTAAGATGCAAAATACTTTTCAGTCTTTGATGGGATATGCCCAGGCATAGCCACTACAAATGTGACAACAAAACCACAAAAGCAGGGTCAATTTCTGGAAGTTGAGGTGCAAAAACATTGAGAAAATCGCCTTTAAAGTTGTCCAAATGAAGCTCTTAGCAATGCATATTACTAAAATTAACTTTTGATATATTTACGGTAGGAAATTTACAAAATGTCTTAACTGAACATGATCTTTATTTGATATCCTAATGATTTTTGGCAAAAATAATAATAATAATAATTTAGACCCATACAATGTATTTTCGGCTATTGCTAAAAAATATACCTGTGCTACTTAAGACTGGTTTTGTGGTCCAGGGTCACAAATGATAACTTCAAATGTGAGACTCCAACAACACACACGCTACCTGTCAAAAGTTTTTGAACAGTTAGGTTTTAATGTTTTTTTTAAATAAAGCGCTTGTGCTGACCAAGCCTGCATTTATTTGATCCAAAGTACAGAGGAGAAAAAAAAAAAAAAGGTAAAATTTTGAAATATTTTTAATATTTAAAATATCAAAGCAGTGTCACATTATCCTTCAGATATCATTCTAATATGCCGATTTGCTGTTTATTATTATTAGTCTCAATATTTAAGAGTTGGGTACATTTTTTCAGGATTCCTTGATGAAAAGAAAGATCCAAAGATCAGCATTTATCTTAAACAAAATGCTTTATACATATGTAACATCACACACTAGACCATTCAAAACCATGGAGCCAGTATAATTTATTTAGTTGTTGGGGGGGTGTAAATAAATAAATACTGATCTAATAAGCTGATCAAAAGTGATGATAAAAATGTTGTACTCAGCTGTTTTCAACATAATACATTTTTTAAGCAGCAAATCTGAATATTAGAATGATTTCTAAAGGATCATGTGAGACTGAAGACTGGAATAATGCTAAAAATTCAGCTTTAAAATCACAGGAATAAATTACATTTCAAAACACATTAATAGAAAACAGTTATTTTAAATAGTAAAAATATTTCAGAATTTTGCTGTATTTTGGATCAAATAAATGCAAGCTTGGTGAGACTTCTTTAAAAAAAATATTAAAAGTCTTACTGTTCAAAAACTTTTGACTGCTAGTGTATTAAACAAGTTATGAACATAATGACACATTAAAATATAGCAGACAGTTCAGCAAACAACAGGCAGAATGGCAAAGCACCAAAGCTGAAACTGATCTGGGACTTACAGTCTCTTCAGTGTTTGTTTTATAGTACAAGTACAAATGGTTATGTACAGTGGCTTTGTAGGTTCTTAATGTAATTTCTAAAAACATGTAGTCCATAAAGCCTAACTGGTTAGGCTTGACTATCTGATTCAGTATTTTCCCTCAAGAAAACCTTCATATCACATAATATTTTTAAGAATATTTATTAACATACAAACACGGGCCTAATGCCTGTTGAAAGTCACTAATCTCCAGTTAACTGACGTGTTAAACTAGCTGGTCACCTATCAAAATAGCCTTGGTTTGTGGGGGTTTTCAGGTTTTCAAGCTATACTGACTTCTAATAGCAGCTGACTGAGACACATTGGGAATCCATTTGACGTTTCAAAACAAAATATGCCGTGCACCTTTAAAAAACTGACAGGTAATACCGACTCACTGACTAAATGAGAAAATTAAATGAACATTTACTTACCCAAATAAATGTCACCAAAGGATCCAGAGCCAATTTTCCTTCCCAGTCTGTATCGGTTTCCTACCCTCAATTCCATGGCAAATTACTAAATAACAAAGCTAGCGATGAGGCTAGCTTTAACGCGATTTATTTAAATGCTATGCGTTCGGTGTTTTTAATAAAAGCAGCGAAAATCCGTTCTTTGTTACCCGTCTATTCTTCTGTGTCTCCCAGCCAGAATCCCCTTATACAGCCTGCTAGCTTGCTAATTCCCTTCACAGTAGCTACCCAGTTTTCACCAGTCGTTTGCTAACATTCCGAATCGGGAAATTTCAAAATATTAGGCTCATTAAAAAGAGTAAAGCCTGAACTTTATGCTCTAGTAATTTTCAGCTTGAAAATCGTCTGTTTAAAAAAGGATGAAGACGGATTTTGAGAACGACACCCTTCCAGTTCCGCTGGCCCTGAAACTACCATTTACTCTGTGTATCTGCTACAACAGAAGCTCCATCAGCTCAATAATCCAGTGGACTGCAGTGACGTCACTTCCCGTAGCAACAACGGGCCACTGGAAAATCTTGGGTTGAGACAACAAACCGTCCTGCTACGGGTTTTATTGTTAAATCGGTTGCAATTTTGAAACAACCGTAACCGAAGTTTTATTGAGATATGAATGTGTTTATTATAGGTTAGATAACTTAAATGTTTTATTAGCGATATCCTCAGTGATGAAAGTGGACAATGCGCAGGGACGTAAAAAATGTATATAAATAAAAATGATGTATATATGTAAAACAACTGATATTAGTTTACTAAACTAGTTTCTCTGTGGTAGCCTGAAAATGACAAAGGTTTACATCTGTGGGTGTTTATTGGGTGTGTTCATTATGATGTTTCAGGAAGATAACTTGCAAAACCAGTTTGTGAAGTCGAAACCTATGTTAAACACATAACTGACATCTTATCTGTCTTTATGTAATCAAATAAAAATAGACTTAAGACAATAGGTGCACAGTAGCTCCAAACAATTGTATAATTAATGTTGACCGGGTTTAAAGTGGTTTATATCCTTGAAGATAAACTGTTTATCAAAGTAGACTTGGAACTCGGAATATTAATCTTTTAAAATATTAAAAAACCTTTAGTAAAAAAGTGGTAACAGTCTTTACAATAATGTGTAATTTGTTAACATTAGTTAAAGGAGTAGTTCACTTTCAGAACAAAAAATTACAGATAATGTACTCACCCCCTTGTCTTTCAAGATGTTCATGTCTTTTTTTCTTCGGTCGTAAAGAAATTATGTTTTTTGAGGAAAACATTTCAGGATTTCTCTCCATATAATGGACTTCTATGGTGCCCCTCAGTTTGAACTTCCAAAATGTAGTTTAAATGCAGCTTCAAAGGGCTCTAAATGATCCCAGCCGAGGAAGAAGGGTCTTATCTAGTGAAACAATCAGTTATTTTCTAAAAACATTTACAATTTATATACTTTTTAATCTCTACACAGAGTACGCACAGAGCTAGACAAGACGAGCATTTGAGGTTAAAAAGTATATAAATTGTTTTTCTTTTTAGAAAATAACCGATCATTTTGTTAGATAAGGCCCTTTTTCCTTGGCTGTGATCGTTTAGAGCTGCATTTTGGAAGTTCAAACTCAGGGGGCACCATAGAAGTCCATTATATGGAGAGAAATCCTGAAATGTTTTCCTCAAAAAACATAATTTCCTTACGACTGAAGAAAGAAAGACATGAACATCTTGAATGACAAGAGGGTGAGTACACTATCTGTAAATTTTTGTTCTGAAAATTGAACTACTCCTTTAACATATTAACTAACACGAACGGACAATAAACAATACATTTATTAGACTATATTAATCTTTGTTAATGGTAGTTAATAAAAATACAGTCGTTCATTGTTTGTTTATAGTTCACAGAGCATTAGCTAATGTTATCAAACACAATAATGCACTAATAAATGCTGAAATTAACATTACCTAAGATTAATAAATGCTGTAGAGATTTTGTTTATTCTTAGTTCTAATGTAGTTAACTATTGAACCCTATTGTAAAGTGTTACTAAAAAGTCATTTCTAATAATCAGAAATGTCATCTAAATTCCACTTGACTGTAAAAACACAACCAAAGCATTGATATGAATTTTTTTTTTGTTGATTTTTTAACATTATGCAGAGAAACAAGTAGTTGTGCAAGGCCATAAACTAAGGCCTGGTTTCACAGACAGGGTTTAGGCTAAGCCAGGATTAAGCCGTAGATCAATTAGGACATTTCAGTCATTTTTATAAACGTGCCTTAGAAAAAAAAAACATTACGTCAGTCAGTGAAAGTTTCTTTCAGTTAAAACATCTCAGATTTACAATTTAGTCTGGGACTAGGCTTAATCCTTGTCTGTGAAACCAGGGGTTAAACATTAACAGCATTTCAAATCAAAGAAAGCGTACAGTCTTAAAACTAAATGAATGTACACTTTATGTTTTATAGTAAAATTAGCACTTAAAAAGTATGTAAACAATAACAAAAACAGGATTATGAATTCATATCAATGTGAAGCCTATAAGGAAGTGGAAAGAGTTAATAGTTACAGTAACTTATGCAGATAATGACTCATCCATGCACAATTACATTTATTTAAATTACAGACACTACTTACAAAAGTAAGCTTCATTTAATTCATATTTAATAAGTAATAAAGTCATGTTTACAGATGTTCAGTATAACAGGATGCAGTTAGCTGTCGTAATGTGTTAGGTAAGAGCAACTATAAGAACAACTATTAACGTATAAGTACATTTTATTGGCACTATGTCATGAAAAACAACTTTTTCATGTGTATTTTGATCCCCTTTTCTGAAAAAAATTATATTTCTCTGATAACGCCCACAGAAGCTGATGTTGTATTCAGTGGAGCATGATTGGTCAGAGCAGAGCCAATGCTAGAGGCTGTATAGGTGAGAGTCACATGACTGAATTACTCAGCTTTCCATTGCATGTGCTCAGTCACGTTGAGAGCAATGCGCCAGGAAAGTCTGTGAACGCCCACTCTAACAGTCATACCAGATTTCTACATAAGCTCTAGCTCTAACTGTATTAGCACAGTGATAAACAACGCTTCTAAGGTCTAAACAGAGGATCAGAAACAAATGCATTCACAACAGAGCTGACAAAATGGAAATAGTCCTCTGTAGATTCTAGTTTAACTGGTACTTTCTGTAACAAGTGTTTTCACCAGTGCTCTGTCAACACAGATGTCCTGAAACATGAGGAAACAATCGCATCGCTGTTGACTCTGTTATTAATAAAGAGAAGTGTCAAGATAACATATCACAGGCAATCTAGATTAATCGACAACCATGAAAACACCACATCTCAAAGTGCTACTTAATACATGATGTACTGATGAGTAAAAAGATTATTTTCCTGGTTCATTCTAAATATTTGGCCATTTAATAATATACCCTTTACTTTATAATAAAGTCTATTTTATTCTGCTATTAGTTAATGAATGTGTACAGTCGTGGCCAAAAGTTTTGAGAATGACACAAATATTAGTTTTCACAAAGTTTGCTGCTAAACTGCTTTTAGATCTTTGTTTCAGTTGTTTCTGTGATGTGCTGAAATATAATTACAAGCACTTCATACATTTCAAAGGCTTTTATCGACAATTACATGACATTTATGCAAAGAGTCAGTATTTGCAGTGTTGGCCCTTCTTTTTCAGGACCTCTGCAATTCGGCTGGGCATATAATACTTTTCATTGAAACGTTGTCTTATTTATCTTCTTGATTCATTTAAACATTCTGTATCTTTTTAACAATCGTGAATTCATAGTAAGCCAGTAAACTAAACACAGGACAGAAAAAAAAACTTAATGAGCACAAAATGATCAGGTCAACACTGACATCTAGTGGTTAATTATACTACGGACTTAAATGTATTATTTCACCTAATTTGTAAATAGTTAAACGACAAAAAGATGAAACAAAGCTTATTTTTTAAGATTCTATATTGCAAATTGCCTTACTGAATTACTTTCCATTGACCTGGCGCAAATATGGATGTTGCATATATACGAACACAGTCATATACAAAGAATATATCTATACATTATAAAGATAACATGGCTTATTTTTACCTTTAACCAAAAACATACTATACAAACTCACTCAGTAGCGGTGTAATGTGTTGTCATAACCCTCGGAATAAATCAATAGGCTTATTGTTTCCTCACGGATGTATTTCAACGCGACACACACGACAGTTCATGTGCCGCATAGTGAGCTGCTGTCTGTGGCTGGATCATAAGCTACTGTAAGTATTGAGGTCTTATTTTAAAACAATGACAGTGAATGGCATCTCCTAGTTAACATGCACGCTCTGTCAATGTGTTTGTGCTTCACACTTGCTTTACTTTCTTCAGATATGTAACACAAATCCGTGGTCGCATCTTTAGTTTCTTACGGGGATACACATTACTTAATGTTTAGTAATGAACGCCTGGACAGATAGAGGATTACTGCTAATAACTCTTAATTTACGTGTTATATTAATGTTATTTTAGAGCGTATAGTAAAGCTAGGTGCTATGCTAATTTAGACAAGCAAGCAAGTAGTAACCATGTCTGTGAACTTCTGATTTCACGATTTCATCCTATGTAGGCAGCATGGCAAAACCCCGTGGGTTCGAGTTCTGGAGGAGCACTCTGAAGGGTGCGCGCTACGTGGTCGCGCCCATGGTGGACCAGAGCGAGCTTGCGTGGAGGCTGCTGAGCCGCAGACATGGCGCAGAGCTCTGCTACACGCCTATGCTGCACGCCCAGGTGTTTGTCAGGGATGCAAACTACCGACGGGAGAACCTGTACAACGAGGTCAACAAGGAGGACCGACCCCTCATCACACAGGTGGGTCTCCGTCCTGTTTGGCATCACAAGTACACACCATTACCCATGTGCTGACAAGAGAGTTGGATTCATGGATTCATATGGTGTGTGAGTTATTCACTGGAGAGTGTAATTTTGATTGGTTTCTCCATGCAGTTCTGTGCCAATGATCCTGAGGTGTTTATCCAGGCTGCTCTACTAGCCCAGGATTACTGTGATGCCATTGATCTGAATTTGGGTTGCCCACAGATGATTGCAAAAAGAGGTACTAAAGCTCATCTGACCTGTCATTTATGTTGTTTGTGAAAAAGAATTTTTTCCAGCAAGGATGCATTAAATGAATCAAAAGTAAGAGTAAAAGATTTAAGATTTCTGTTTTAAATAAATATTGTTCTACTGGACATCGCAAAGGGACTTTGACTTTGTTCATTAAAGAATCATGAAAAAAAAGTGTTACGATTCCAACAAACATTAAATGAATAAATTGTTTGAAAATAAACTTTTTTTTCTTTTTTTTTCTTTTTTTTAAGAATTTGCTTTTGCTCATCAAGCCTGCATTTATTTGATCCAAAATACAGCAAAAGCGGTAATATTGTGAAATATTTTTACTATTTAAAATAACTGCTTTGTTTGAATATATTTACATTTTTTTAATTTATTTCTGTGATCGAATCTACATTTTCTTTCAGTATCAATATTCCAGTCTTCAGTGTCACATGATCTTTCAGAAATCATTCTAATATTCTGATTTGCTGTTCACAAAACATTTATTATTATTATTATTATTATTATTATTACTATTATCAATATTTAAACAGTTGAGTAATTTTTTTTTCAGAATTCTTTGATGAATAGAAAGATCCAATGATCAGCATTTATCTAAAATAAAAGGCTTTTGTAACATTATACACTACACCATTCAAAAGCTCAGAGTCAGTTTAATTTCTTTTTTTGGAAACACATTTTAGAAATTAATTATTTTATTTAGCAAGGGTGTTTTAGATTGATTAAAATATGATAAAGACGTTTATATTGTCAGATAAATGCTGTTCTTCTGAACTTTCTATTCATCAAAAAACCCTAAAAAAAGAATTCTGTTTTCAATATAATACGAATAATAATAAGAAATGTTTTTTTGAGCAGTAAATCAGAATATTAGAATGACTACTAAAAATTCAGTTTTGAAATCACAGGAATACATTACGTTTTAAAATATATTTAAATAAAAAAACAGTTATTTTAAGTAGTAAAAATATTTCAAAATTGTACTGTTTTTGCTGTACTTTGAATAAAAAAAATGCAGGCTTGGTGAGCAGAAAGACTTCTTTATAAAAACATTAAAAACTCATTCTTCAAAAACTTTAGACTGGTAGTGTATTGAAAAAAAAAACATTTATTACAAAAAAATTACAATAACGTTTCACAGTATTATTGTTTTTACTGTGTTTTTGATTTTCTCATTTTTTCGTTTCTCTCCTAGGCCATTATGGTGTGTTTCTTCAAGATGAGTGGGACCTTCTTGAGAAAATGGGTAAGTCATCTTATATATATATATATATATATATATATATATATATATATATATATATATATATATGTATATATATATATATATATATATGTGTGTGACCCTGGACCACAAAACCAGTCATAAGGTTAAATTTTACAAAACTGAGATATATACATCATATGAAAGCTCAATAATTAAGCTTTCTATTGATGTATGGTTTGTTATGATGGGACAATATTTGGCCGAGATACATCTATTTGAAAATCTGGAATCTGATGCAGCAAAAAAAATCAAAATACTGAGAAAATCACATTTAAAGTTGTCCAAATTAAGTTCTTAACAATGCATATTACTAATCAAAAATTACATTTTGATATATTTATAGTATGAATTTTACAAAAAATCTTCATGGAACATGATCTTTACTTAATTTCCTAATGATTTTTGGCATAAAAGAAAAATCAATAATTTTGACCCATACAATGTATTTTTGGCTATTGCTACAAATATACCCCAGCGACTTAAGACTGGTTTTGTGGTCCAGGGTCACATATATATATATATATATATATATATTGATTAATGAACTTTTTCCAAGCTTTTAACAGAACACTTTATACAATTAAGGTTATTACTTTCCCCCATGATGACCCTTGCCACTGACATAATTAAACGATGATAATTCTGAAAAAAAAAACTCAACTTTGTTGTTAGGATAGTACAATATTTGGCCGAAATACAACTATTTGAAAATCTGGAATCTGAGGGTGCAAAAAATCTAAATACGGAGAAAATCACCTTCAAAGATGTCCAAATGAAGTTCTTAGCAATGCATATTACTAATTAAAAAATCTAAAAAAGGTTTTGATATATTGTGGTAGGAAATTATCAAAATATCTTCATGGAACATGATCTTTACTTAATATCCTAATGATTTTTGGCATAAAAGAAAAATAAATAATTGTAACCCATACAATGTATTGTTGGCTATTGCTACAAATACCTGTGCTACTTGAGACTGGTTTTGTGGTGCAGGGTCACAATTTACAATGTTGTACAGATTTACAAATCAACAAAATTATTGTAGGAATAAATTCTCTGACATATTCATAGTGGTCTTTACATACATATCAAACCAAACAACAAAGTCATCTTATTTTAATAGCTCAGTGCAGATTGAACCATATGGATAATATGTCATATTCGGGTGCTGTCGTTTACAGTTAAACTGGCTAATGAAAAACTCTCCGTGCCCATTACTTGCAAAATCCGGGTCTTCCCTGAGATTGAGAAAACTGTGAAGTATGCCAAAATGCTGGAATCGGCTGGATGCCAGGTAAGATGTTCCCATTGCTTATTATATATCAGACACTTTTCTCTAAATTGCATGTGGAGCAACCTGGGATTAAGCACCTTTCTCAGGACCTTTCTAGGTCTCTCCAACCTGGAATTGATCTGTAGACATTTATTACACCAGCTGTGACCACTACATGACCTCAAACCTCAATCTAATGTGATTCATATATTCTTGAACCAGCTGCTCACAGTTCATGGGAGAACTAAAGATCAAAAGGGGGCTTTGACTGGCATTGCTAGTTGGAAGCACATCAAAGCTGTACGGTAGGAGATACTTGAAGAACACTTGCTACTGGCGTTGAGTGTCTTTAGTGTTTTGACCTGATGGTTTATGTGCTTGTGTAGGGAGGCTGTAAACATTCCTGTTTTCGCCAATGGAAACATCCAGCACCTGAGTGATGTTCAGCGCTGCATGGAGGAGACTGGAGTACAAGGTGTCATGAGTGCAGGTAACACTCTTCTCATGCAAAGAGAAGATTCATTAACATACTCATACAGAAAGACTCAGACTTTGATACATTCACAGAAGGGAATCTCCACAATCCTGCCCTGTTTGAAGGCCATAGTCCACCTGTATGGGAGATGGCTGAGGAGTACCTGGAGGTTGTGGAGAAACACACACCCTGCAGTCTGTCTTTTGTCCGTGCTCACATCTTCAAACTCTGGCATCACACGTATGTTCGTTCACATTTGATGCTTGACACCAATATTTCATATAGAATCCTGAAAAAATGTAGCAGTTTTCACAAAAATATTAAGCCGCACAACCATTTTCATCATCTGATAATAAGAAATGTTTCTTGAGAATCAAATCAGCATATTAAAATGACTTCTGAAGGATCATGTGACACTGAAAACTGGAGTAATGATGCTGAAAATGAGCTTTGATCACAATAATAAATTACATTTTAAAATATATTCAAATAGAAAACAGTTATTTTAAATTGTAACAATATTTCACAATATTACAGATGTTACTGTTTTTGATCAAGAAATGCAGCCTTGTTGAGCATGAAAGACTTAAAAACATATACAAATCTAGAAGGTGATGATTGGTGAGTTGTATGTCTTTTATTGCAACAGTTTACAGATACATCAAGACCTGAGGGAGGATTTGGCCAAAGCCAAAAACATAGCTGGGATTGCAGAGGTCAACAGACAACTGAAACAACGTTGCCAGGTAAAGGAACGTTCGTTTTAGGTCAACTTCATTCTAAAACAAACACATTTATTAGGCTTACAATAGAGTTTGAGAAAGTTTAATTTTCTGAAGCAGTTGCTTTTTACTGTTACAGGAGGAGATGGCTAAAGATGAATCAGAATGGACTGAGACTGGACTTCCCTTCCCTCATTGGATCTGTCAACCCTACGTCAGACCACCGTGAGGAAATGTTTTCTGATTGGGTCTTGTGTGACTGTGAACATGATGAGACCATCCCAGTTATAGTATTTCTGTGTTCTCAGTAGAACAGTATAATATCAGTCATAATCTTGCACATTTAATGAATGAGCTAAAGCCAAGGTTCAGATAAACAATTTCTGTCCATGATAGACATAAACTAGTTTGAATATAACAGTCCCCACATTGGAACTGACATGTGAGGCTGGTGTATTTTGCAGGCCCAAGGATCCAAACAGTGAAAATGGGCAGAAAGCACCGGAAAAGAAAGCTGTGAGTGTAAAGAGGGCACTGGAGGACAGTGATGGACCCAACGACTCGCTCTCCAAGAACAAGCAGAAAAAGAAAGCCCGTAACCCCTACAAAAACTTCTCTCCAGAGATGAAACGTAAGGCTTAATCTTTTTTCAATATTTCCTAAACCCTGCAGACTTAATGGGACCTTTAAGTGAAATTGATCACACAGTGCACATTATTGTATCCCGCTAATGTTCAACAGGGTTTCCGCGGGGTCTTAAAAAGTCTAAAATTTAAAAATCAAAATTTTAGGCCTTAAAAAGTCTTAAATTCGCTGTTCTAGGTCTTAAATAATTTTACACAGGTCTTATTTTTCCTATGTCCATGTAACACTACCTCTAATGCTCATCTAAATTCTCTTTCTGTTGTTTCCGTGGTGTTGTAGTTCTTTATTTCACTATTCCAAATATAATTTGCTGAATTTAAACTACAAATGAGACCAGCATGCAATAGCCAATCAGCTTTCTGTTATTGGCGCGAGTCTCTCTCGGATTGTACAGCAGAAGTCAAATGGATTTAATTTTTTAGCTATGCGGAAGTGCAAGTTTAGCGATACTGGGCTTGGAAAAACTGAATATAGGGCTTGGCTAAGGCCAGTTGCTAACAACTGTAGATTTTTTTCTCCCTCTGTGGAAGTTACTGCGTCTTCAGACAGAATCGCAGTATTTATATAACATTTCTAATATATATATTTATAAATCAATAAATGTATTTACATATTAATCTCACTTTTAATTTTGCAGTGTAAATTATGTAATCTCACTGCTAACAGACATTTAGAATTTATTGATAAATTCATAAAATAAATTTCAAAGGTACGCATACATTTCAAAAGTAAAAAAAAAATCGCTTCAGAATTTTTTTTTTTTACATCAGATATTTCTAGTGGTACTTTTATGGGGATATTTTGTGTGGAATAGTATCTGCTGATATGGAAAGTTCACTGTATATCGTAGTAATAAATTTAATTTATGACAGCCATGAAATTTTGTTTACTTTTTACATTAAACACATTAAATATCACATATGCATGTAATATAATATCTATTTCCATTACAGGTTTAGGTCTTAAATTTCATATAAGGTGGTATTAAAAAGGTCTTAAAAAGTCTTAAATTTCACTTGTTCATATCTGCAGAAACCCTGGTTCAAAAATGTAGTTCATTACACTACCATTTAGAAGTTTGGGGTCAGTAAGATGTTTTTTTTTAATATATATATATATATATATATATTTGTGGGTATGTCTTACATGTCAAAAATCATGCTAATATGCTGATTCGCTGGTTAAGAAACATTTTTTCTTTTTCTAATTTATGCTGTCTAAACCACTGAAAAAACTTGTGGAAGCTGCTAAATCATATAGAGAAGGACTTACTAAGCAGGAAAGGGTGCAATATTTTGACAAACTAAAGTTAATATGTAGTAAAGATATGCACAAGCAGTATTCATTAAGATAATAGCGTACCTACCTGACTGGAACTGATGAGAACAAACACAAATGTTGTCCTGGTTCAGTTTGGTCAACCACAAACGCCTTTTGTTCCTCTTGCACTCTTCTCCTTGATTTGTTTTAACGTTTGGCAGTCTGTAGTGCTCCAAATGTTTTTCCTGGTCTGACCGATTAGTACAGCCCAAAACATGACAATAATTAATCATTTTTAGCAGCAATAATCAGCAAAATATGCAAGTTTCATTCGGTTCAGTGGCATTGTTTACATTCTGTGATGCCGATTGATGATGCATTGTGAAAACACTTTGCGATTGAGATATCAGCTAACATTTTTTGAATATGGTAAAATAACATCGTCTTCTTTGTGTTCTGCAGCAAAATACATCAAGTGTGAGCAATGTGGAAACCCTAAAGTAAGACTTTTGAGTGTTTAAATGTACTCATTTTTGTGTTTACAAAAAAAATTACATGCTTTTTAAAAATCTTAAATCCACAAGGTAAATTTCATTTTACTCGACTCCCTCAACAGGGGAATAAGTGTGTGTTCAACTTGTGCCGTGGCTGCTGCAAGAGGAAGGCTTTCAAGGAAGTGGCTGACTGTCCTGGTTAGTATATCAACCAGCTGTATCACTGTGTTTGAACCGCAAAGTTCACTTCATCAGTATCAGTAATACTCGCTGTAGCTTCACATGTTGTGTACTGAACAAGTTAGTTTGGAGATGTTTAGTGATTCTAAAGGGTTTTTTCTCCCAAACATGAAAATTCTGCCGTTAATTACTCACGCTCATGTCGTTCCAAAGCTGTAAGACCTTTATTCATTATCAGAACTCAAATTAAGATATTTTTGATGAAATCCGAGAGCTTTCTGACCCTGCATAGACAGCAACACAACTGACACATTCAAGGCCCAGAAAGGTAATAAGAACATCGTTAAACTAATCCATGTAACATCAGTGGTCATCCTCTTTGTTGAAATCTTAAGACATGTTTGCAAAGACTTCATAAAATTAAGGTTGAACCACTGATGTCACATGTATACATGGGTCTTGAACATGTCAGTTGCGTTGCTGTCTATGCAGGGTCAGAAAGCTCTTGGATTTCATCAAAAATATCTTAATTTGTGTTCTGAAGATGACTGAAGGTCTTACAGTTTTGGAACGCCATGAGGGTGAGTAATTAATGACAGAATTTTCATTTTTGTGTAAACTATCCCTTCAAAGACCCTAATAGGAAGCTACATTTACTTCTAGGAATGTTTAAAATGAAAACACTATTGTTCTGATTTAATTAAACAGTATCTAGTAATGTCCTACCAGTTCTACAATACTATTTGTTTTCTCATTGTTGGGTTACAGGCCATGGATTGAGATTCAAAACCAAGGCTTTGAAACAGTGCAACTCAGATACAGGTGGTGGACTGACCAATGGGAAGCCCAACAGTCAGACAGTTTCCACTGCAGTCAATGATCCACTATAAACCAGACTTGTGCACTGGATATAGGCAACAGTGACATCTGAGGACACATTACCACTTAACATTGCTGCACTGAATTGGAAGCACAAGCCTGCATTTGTGGCCAAACCTGGTTCAGTGTGCGATTTGGATCCATATGACACCAAATGAAATGAACACGCAAAGAAACAAGACGTAGAAAAGATGTGTATCCACAATGCTGCTGTTACTTACGCTAGCTCATCTGTAGAGTTGTTCTTTACTGTAATGAAGTACCACTTTCTGGACTGCTGTCGGGTGAATAGTACTATAGTCTTAATATTTTAAGATTGATTATTAGAATAGCGTATTTTTATAATCTCTGGGAACGTGGTATATGAAGCAGCCGCTCTGAATGCACAATCCTGTACTGCTCCCTGCTCGCACAAGACAGAAGAGCTGGACTTTTATCTCGGGATGTTCAGTTGGAAATGGGCATCTTCACTCAAACATTTGAACTGCATTTTTACTATATTTATTGTCTTACGACTTGGCAGATTTATATGTTGCAAACACAATCAAACGTTGACTTTTAGCATTTTTACATTTTTTTTTAAACATGTATATAAATTCACTTTTAATCTGAGATTTCAAATTACTTTCCTGTGGTGTCATGATCAGGTGACTAGTTCACACACATATACTGACATTTATTTTTACACTACAAAGATTGCTGGCCTAGTAAATTTAGTTTTTCAAAGATGCCTTACCCTAATCACCATTATTGTATTCATTGTTTGAAAGAAGTAAGCAACTTTGGTTCAACATAATGACTTTTTTTATTATTATAGGTCAACATTTATTTTTCCACTGTACTTTAAAGCAGCAGGACTCAACTCAGTGCCTTATTCTTAAGTGGGACAGTTACTCATAAACACCCTTAAATGAATCCCATACTGTTTTTCAATGTAAATGTGTATACAGATCTGTGGATGTTTTTTCCTCATCAGTTCCTTGGGTTTAGTATTGTTCAAACATTTTGCTTAAATAAATTTTGAAGTGTAAAATCTGCCTTTCTCCTTTTCTAACCAAAAAATGAATAGTTTTTAAACATTTCTAAGTATAGTTTATTCAAGGGCATAAAAGCAAAGTCTACCTTTGTTGAACATCACTGACCAGCTCATGATGGAGCAATAACAAACTGTTATTAATCACATGTGAATCAGATGGAGAAAGAACCTTTCGGGGTTGAAGCATCTTTTTGAATGTATGTTTATTTTAAAAGCATGTTTTGTGATGAGGTTTCTCAATGTGTAATCAAGGTTTGTCACAAGACACAGAGGAAAGTGCATCCTTTACAAAGAACAACAGGCCAGTACAGCTTAAGTGCCGCGTTTCTCTTTTTATCTTTTTTTCCTTTTCATTTGAGCAACAGGGTGCGCTTGTCTTTAATACAGACAACAGATATCTTCTTCCCAACTTAAATAAAGTCTTTAGATTGTGATTTTTCTCTCTTCAGCAGGGAAATAATTGATTCTAAACGGGGGGGCCTAAGATGCGGCAGTGGCCCCGTGTGTACTTTCCTAGGAGAGGCATCTGGTCGAGTCTTCACATGTTGGTGCTCATTCGTGTTTGGCTGTTGGCAGGTGTGAGCTCCCCTTGACTGCCTTCTCTTGGAGGGGACTGCGAAAGGAAGGAGAGCGATCAGTGAGAAGCATCGTGTAGAGCGGGAAAAAACTGGTGAGAGTGAATTGTATGCTGGTGTTTGTGAAAAATGAAGATGAAGGCTAGGGGTATAACAAACATTTTTTCAAATTCTTACAGCTCTTTCTTAAGGGGACAGAACCTCACAAGGTCTCAGAGAGCTTACAGTTTTTCCATACATATATATTCAATAACAATATTCCAGATTCAATACAAGTTAAGCTTAATCAACAGCATTCGTGGCCAGTGTTGGGAAGGTTGCTTTGGCAATGTAACAGATTACAAGTTACCCTATTTAAAATGTAATAAGTAGTATAACTATTTCAATTACTTTATTAATGTAACTGATTACATTTGATCACTTTTCTAAATTTTTAATTAATGTTTTCAACTGTTATTCATTCTGAAACATTTAAAGGTTGTATCAGCGATTTCTAGCCTGAAACAAAGTGTCAAATTCAGCTGACCTTTCATCACGATCCGCTCGCTGCCTGCCCCATAAATTGTCTGTGAAAAAAAACGCGTCTCTCTGGTCAGCCTAGGGTCCGAGATATGCCAAAAAAAACAATCGGCACTACCAACCTTTCCACAGATAAACAGTGTTCCAACCAATCAGCGTCAGGGGTTTGGTGTTGTGGACTTTCGCTCCGCCTCCCTCACATCCCAGCACCAGTAGGAAAGTCCACAACACCAAAAACTGAAATTGACACTTTATGTTTTAGGCTAGAAATCGCTGATACAACTTTTAAAGCATTCAGGGTTAAACTTAGAGTAGTACTTACTCAACACTGAATACTGTCAGACTTTCAAAAAACTTTACTTGAATTAAGATTATATTAATTTAATTCTGAAGCAGCCACCACAAAATCAGACTTCAGACAGATCGTTCCGAGTTTAAATACTGATTTAAAATCATAAGATATAGTTTAATAACTATGATACTGTTTTTTAAAAATCTAATTTTTGCATAGCTATGACAGGAAACACTGGCATCTAACTAATCTGTCTTGGATAAAAACAGTTAATCTTAAAAAGAAAAGAAAAAAATAAGGCATATACATGAACCTAGTTATCAAATAAACACGTGTCCTATTCGGTGTCCTAAACTCCTGAAACATTGGTCTCATATTTTAGAGCAGTCAATGCAAATGGAAAACAAATCAATTAAATTATGTATGTGTCTGTGAAAATATTCAGATGTAACTCCATTTGTAATTGTTAACATTTTCATAAGTAACAGAAACACATTTTTTCCTCAGCAACTGTAATAGGTTACATTTATTCTGTAATTAAATTCCAGAACTCTGTAACTAGTTACTCCACAACACTGGCATAACGTTGATTAAAAAGAAGACTTGTAAAAAAAACGAATGTAAAATGTAGGGTTCTAGTGAGGCACTTACAATGGAAGTTATTATTATAGCAGAAATCTGAAGCTTATTTGATTAAAGCACTGGCATTACTTCCTCAATACAAAAGAGTTTATTATATGAGCTATAACGTTTTCTTCATTTATACAGTCATTTTAGGATTTAAGTCATGTTGTCTAAGCAACAAAATTGTAAAACTGTATATACACGCTACCATTTTAAAAGTTTGGGGTGGTTAAAAGTATTTTAATGTTTTACAAGAAGTTTCTTATGTTAATTAAGGCTGCATTAATTTGATCAAAAGCAAAGTAAAAACAGTAATATTGTCAAATATTATTACATTTTAAAATAACTGTTTTCAATTGTATTTAATAATTTATTTCTATGATGACAAATATACATTTACAGCAGCCATTAATTCAGTCTTCAGTGTCAAATGATCCTTCAGAAATCATTATAATATGCTGATTTGCTGCTCTAGAAACATTTTTTATAATCAATGTTCAACACAGTTGTGCCGCTTAATATTTTAGTGGAAACAGTGACATTTTTCAGGATTCTTTAGTGAACAGAGAGTTCAAAAGAACAGCATTTGTCTCCTTACTAAACACCAAATCTTGGAACAGAAATTAAATTTTGCATAGACATACTATATACGTCTTTGGTTATAATGCTAAAACAGCAAATACTTTATCATTTTTTAATTGGCCCCATTCATTTCTTTTGAAAGTGCCTCACTGTGACCCAGATCTTTTCTTTTTTTTAAAGAAAATGAGAGGCACAAGTGCTGTTGATTCAGATTAACCTAAAATGATCTCAGAGTATTCATTTAAGCAATAATTTACCCAAAAACTAAAATTCTGTCATTAATTAGTCAACATCATGTCGTTCCAAACCCGTAAGACCTTCGTTCATCTTTAAAACACAAATTAAGATATTTTTGATGAAATACAAGAGATGACCCTGCATAGACAGCAATGTAACTGAGATGGTTCCAGATCCAGAAAGGTAGTAATAACATAAAATAGTCCGTGTGACATCAGCGGTTCAATCTTAATTTTATGAAGCCATTATGAGAACAGATGTTTTGTGGTACTCTCGTGTACAACTCGGAACAGAAATTGTTGAATAAAGTCGTTATTTTTGTTATCTTTGCACACAAATAGTATTCTCCTGGCTTTATAACATTATGCTGAACCACTGATGTCACATGGGCTATTTTAAATATGTCCTTACTACCTTTCTGTGTCTGGGTACATTTCAGTTACACTTCACATAGGGAGGTTCAGAAAGCTCTCAGATTTCATTCATTTAAAAAATATCTTAATTTGTGTTTTAAAGATGAACGAAGGTCTTACGGGTTTGGAACGACATGAGGCTGAGTAATTAATGACAGAATTTTCATTTTTGTGTGAACTAAACCTTTAACATTAACTTAGTTCTACAAAAGTCACGTGCAGTAAAACAGCTGAGGGTCCTTTATATGAGCGCTATCAGTGTGAGGAAAACAGCTTCATCTCACAGCATCACAATGTCCTCAGATGTGTTACTGCCTTAATAAACGCGGCGCTTTGATATGGACTTAGGAATACAGAGGAGAGTAAGAGCTCTGAGACACTCATGATGAAGGGAAGGTGATGGTTTAGGTCAGGGGGTCATCAAACTTGATCCTGGAGGGCCGGTGTCCTGCAGAGTTTAGCTCCAACTTGCCTCAACACACCTGCCTGGAAGTTTCAAGTATACCTATTAAGACCTTGATTAGCTGGTTCAGGTGTGTTTGATTAGGGTTGGAGATAAACTCTGTAGGACACCGGCCCTCCAGGACCGAGTGTGGTGACCCCTGGTTTAGGTGATGGTGAGGTGAAGAACAGAGCAGAGCGAGGACACGTTACCCTGGGGACCCTGTTACCTTGACGTGTATCTGATTACGAAGCACAGCTGCCCGCAGGATCATGGCTTTCGCTCGTCTCTGAAACTCTTTGCCCATCTGTAGAGACTTCTCAAAAGTTGTGCTTCTCTGATCCACGTCCCTGGCATACAGGATCTACAAACACAGTTACAATTGATATGTTAACCTCAAGTTTTAATGCATGATCTTGACCAAAGGCTGTTTCTAGACCAGTCTCTTGATTAATAGTATTGATACAAAAATCAGCTAATGTATTTAAGCTTAGCAACAAGAATAGGCAACACTGTTCCAGAAAGAGAAGTGTCACGGTGACAAATGAGAGAGTGCAGCCCTGCCTTGCTGTGGGAGTCGATACGAGCATTGATCAGGCCCTCCAGGATCAGCTGGGTCAGTTCATCCTCCAGAGCTGCCACTGTGGTATTAAAGGCCACGGCCATTTTGTTCATGTCTGCTGACACATAGGGGCTAAAGTACTGCCCGCGGGAAATAAAAGACAAAGTTAATCAATTGGTCATGCAAGTACAACTCTGGTAACACTTTAGGAACAAATATTATCTTACTGCCATTACACTTTCAACCTTAGTTCACGTTCAGCACTCATATCAATATAACTATGTCAAGTAAGGCTTAAAGAGATGTAAACCCAAAAATGTAAATTCTGTCAGTAATTACTCACCCTCATGTTGTTCCAAACCAGTAAGACCTTTGTTCATCTTTAGAACACAAATTAAGATATTTTTGATGAAATCCGAAGGCGTTCTGACCCTGCATAGACAGCAATGTAACTAAAATGTTCCCAGAGCCAGACATTTTTGTTTTGAGTATTCTCGTAGCTTTACAAAATTATAGTTGAAACACTGATGTCACATGGGCTATTTGAATGATATTCTTACTACGTTTCTGGGTCTGGGAATATTTCAGTTACATTGCTGTCTATGGAAGGTCAGAAAGCTCTTGCATTTCATCAAAAATATCTTAATTTGTGTTCTGAAGATGAAAAAAAGTCTTATGGGTTTGGAACGACACGAGGGTGAGTAATTAATGACAGTATTTTCATTTTTGGGTGAACTATCTTTTTAAAAACAGGGATGACCTGATGTTCACTGATCATGTGCATGTGTCAATATGCCTTACAAATGTATAAGTCCGGTTTTGGTTACATAATAAACACAGCTATCATTAATTCTACTGATTTTGACTTCAGCCAAAAATTAAAATTCTGTCATTAATTACTCATCCAATTGTCATTTTTGGATAAACTATTTCTTTAAAATCAGATTAAGTATTATACAAAATAAATACAATTCATAGACCAAAACCACATATGCCTTTACGTACCTGTATGAGGGCTCTGTTCCTGATTTGTGTGTACAGTGTTCTTACATGAGGGGCCAGATACATGTCTAGGAGGAGATTATCCTATAATACAGAGATAAAACACTTATGAATCACAATATCTCAACGGAAATCATAACACAAAGAATCAGTGTCTGAAATTTTGCAAAATTAAAACCTAGCAGCTGAACACACATCAATACACTTACCTTCATTTCATCCAGCATTTTCAGACAAGATGCATACTTTGACTCGTAAAACTTGAAGATAATATCACGAACTTGTGGTTCCAACTCTAAAAATAATTTAAAGGAGCTAAAAAAAAAAAAGAAAGAGCGAGTGAAAATAAATCAGTGAGGTTTTTTTCCAATCCATCACTTGTGTTAATTAAGACTCCTAGTTTGAAGGTGCAAAAAGTTCACCTGCTTGAGATGACATTTCGCTGCAGTTCCTGTCTGTCAAATGTAGCCAGGGCACACAGCCCCCCGTACACTGCTACATTACTGGGGGAAAGTAGCTAAAGAGCAAACAGAGCATCTCATTACACACTGTAGGAAAACACTGAATCTTATTCACCTTCAATAATATTAATAGAAATACCTGGTGTGGCATTAGAACAAGGCTGAAAATGACACCAACCTCAGGGAAGTCGCAGTGGTCAAAGGAGGCTTGCAGGAAGCACTTTGCAGCCGGTTTATACTTTCTTGAGGCAAGTTCTGCCAATCCTTTTGTCACAAGAGAGAGATGGTATCAAATCACAAGAAAGGTCAATGCCATGTTTACGTGACTTACTGTACAAATCACAAGAATTGACTAAAAATGTGACTACAATAATAATACAGTAATACAAGTTACTCATGAAATAAATAACACACACCTGTACCACAAAACCAGTCATAAGGGTCAATTAAATTTATATTGAAATTAGGATTCATACATCGGAAAACCGAATAAATAAGCTTTTCATTGATGTCTGGTTTGTTAGGATAGGACAATATTTGGCTGATATACAACTATTTGAAAATCTGGAATCTAAAGGTGCAAAAAAAAAAAAATCACCTTTAAAGTTGTCAATATGAAGTTCTTAGCAAAGCATTTTACTAATCAAAAATAAGTTGATATATTTACGGTAGGAAATTTGGAAAATATCTTCATGGAACATGATTTTTGGCATAAAAGAAAAATCTAGAATTTTAATCCATACAATGTATTTTTGCCTATTAATACAAATATACCCATGCTACTTACGTCTGGTTTTGTGGTCCAGGGTCACATAAATATCTCAGTACATTATTAATACATTTTGAGTATGTAAACAAATCATAAAGACATACTAAATTATGATTTAGCAAGTGTCTACATTACAAAGACAATTACACTTCACATGACCTTGAAAAACAAATAATATACTTGCCTGCAGCACATTTCAGTTTGGTTAGAACAGCTTGGTTTTGACTATCTCTCTCTCCTCGTTGCTGTGTATTGTAGGGATAGACAAAAAACATAAATTGTAGATTCATTCTCTTTTGAACTTTCTCTTGGCTTAGTAAAGTAGAATGAAAGGTTTCTCCTACCTCTGCTATCTCTGGAGTGGATTCAGCCTTGCTGACGTAGCTAAGTACATGGGACCAGTTTTGGAGGTAAACGCTAACCTATAAAATATTCAGGTTGTTTGGATGAGTTGTTGGAACTGAATTTTTAAGCTATCTGCAACAAAAAGATTCATAAGTGTAGCCGTATACAGGCTACATTTTGAGATTTTATCCATGAAATTAAGCTTCAATTCTATGAATTAAATTCCATAATTAATCACTCAACCTCATTGTTGTTTCGAACCCGTAAGATATTTTTGATGAAATCCAAGAGTTTTCTGACCCTGCATCGACAGTAACGCTACTAAAACGTTCAAGGCCCAGAAAGGATGCAATTAAATTTGTTAGGAAATCATTAGTAAGGACTAGGAGTGGCACGGTACATGAAAAACAACCGAACCGTTCGGTTCGCTTGTCTCGGTTCGGTGCGTGTGTGCATCGCACGGTTCAACGTGTTTTTATCTCGATGCGGCGCGGACGCGCCTGGAAAAAACGAGCATGTCGCACCGTGTCGCTTCCATTACGAGCGCGCATACCACGCATCTACATTTTAAATAACAAACTTGAGTGCGCAAAAGAGGCTTCATGTGAACGGCCCCATAGCCAGGTCAGTTGTGTGGGAACATTTTGGATTTCATGTTACCTATGATGAAGACGGGAATAAAAGAATAGATCGAACTGAGACTGTGTGCAAGCATTGTGGAAAATGCATATAATATGCTAACGGCAACACTTCTAATTTGTCAGTTCATCTGAGAAGACATCACACCAGTGTGTTGGTAGACATGCAAGTTAATTCTTCAGTTCAATCTTTATGTGCTAAAAAGGCACATAAATTCCTGTGGAGATAAACATCGTCCTGTTTTTGCCAAATAAATGAAAAGCATGTCATCAATGTCTTCTCTATTGCTGTATCAAATCTCCCCTAGCTTTCCTCAGAGATGGTCTCAATAATGTGCTTAAAGTCAAGTCCAATTCAGTTTGTGCATGATTACATGATAAAACTTTTTTTTAAATAATGTATCCTAAATTGTGGATCATCAAGCTACATTTCATATGCCAAAACAAACTTCTGGAGTGTTAAAGATTAAAATAAAAAATAAATAAAAACAAGAACCGTACAGAACCGAAAACCGTGATACGAACCGAACCGTGGGTTTTGTGAACCGTGCCACCCCTAGTAAGGGCATACATCATGGTACTCTCATGAATTGTGGTGGACAGTGACGTGAAGGAGCAAAGTTGTTGAATAAAGTTGTTGTTTTTGTATTCTTTGCACATAAAAAGTATTCTCGTAGCTTTATAAAATGACTGTTGAACTCCTGATGTCCCATGGACTACCTTTTTGGGCCTGGGAACATTTCATTTGCATTGCGTTCTATGGAGGGTCGGAAAGCTTTTGTCAAAAATATCTTAATTTGTGTTCCGAAGATGAACAAAGGTCTTACAGGTTTGGAATGACATGAGGGTGAGTAATTAATGACAGAATTTTAATTGTGGAGGGAAATATCCCTTTAAATTAGGGATGCACCGAATCCAGGATTCGGATTCGGATTCGGCCGAATCCTGGGCTTTTTGACGGGGTTCGGTTTCGGCCGAACCTTAGATTTATTTTCCACCGAAACCGAACCCTAGACTTGCACTACGACGTCACGCGGCCGTTGATTACGTGAAGGTGTTTAGGCTACATAGGACCCGTTCGAATGTAGTAGGCTGTAAGAATCTGAAAATGGAACTCGTAAGCAAAAAAAGTTTTGTTTGGCAGTACTTTCCACCAAAAGAAGGCGATTCAAGTCGAGCTTTATGTTCAATTTGCAATGCCAATTTGTCTCGTGGTGGCAAGGACCCTAAGCAGTACACAACATATCGCCGATGTTAAAACATTTGCGTCTAAGGGGCCGTTCACATGTCGCGCCTAAAAACGCGTGGAAAACGCTAGGCGCGCCTCTTTCTTCCTTGTCAACAAAGCGCTCGGGCGCTTGCGCTCCGGAAGCGTCTGCCGTTTCTAAGCAACCATCAGCTGCGCTCTAGCTCCAAGCTGCGGAGCGCTTGCTGCATTCTGAAAAGTTGAGATGTTTTTATCTCGATGCGGCGCGGACGCGCCTGGAAAAACGAGCGCGTCGCACCGCGTGCGCGGCGCTTCCATTATGCGCGCGCAAGCCGCGCATCTACATTTAAAATAACGAATTTGAGCGCGCAAAAGACGCTACATGTGAACGGCCCCTAAAACATCCAAAAGAATACGAGTTTTGCATGAAGGAATCTACAGACAGCAGCCAAAATGCAGCAACTTCAGGTACGGCAGCTGGACAGTCACAGCTAAAAACGTGTAATTAAGGATGCGAGTAGGATTCGGTATTCGGTTTCGGATTCGGCCGAATCTTAAACAGTGTATTCGGTATTCGGCCGAACCCCAAAAATCTGGATTCGGTGCATCCCTACTTTAAATACATCAGTGGATAGTAGCAAGTCCATACCTTGATTACATTAAGACACATGTTGATGACATGCTTGGCGCTAGTGCAGTAGTCTCTGGCTCGTGAGTAGCATTTCAGGGCATTGCTGAGGTCACCACAGTCAAGATAGTGATCTCCAAGGTCATCGTGACCCCTCCTAAACACATGCAGATATGAAAAAATATATATACAGTCAGGTCCATAAATATTGGGACATCGACACCATTCTAACATTTTTGGCTCTATACACCACCACAATGGATTTGAAATGAAACGAACAAGATGTGCTTTAACTGCATTCACCCTGATTTGGTATTTACATCCAAATCAGGTGAACGGTGTAGGAATTACAACAGTTTGCATATGTGCCTCCCACTTGTTAAGGGACCAAAAGTAATGGGACAGAATAATAATCATAAATCAAACTTTCACTTTTTTAATACTTGGTTGCAAATCCTTTGCAGTCAATTACAGCCTGAAGTCTGGAACGCATAGACATCACCAGACGCTGGGTTTCATCCCTGGTGATGCTCTGCCAGGCCTCTACTGCAACTGTCTTCAGTTCCTGCTTGTTCTTGGGGCATTTTCCCTTCAGTTTTGTCTTCAGCAAGTGAAATGCATGCTCAATCGGATTCAGGTCAGGTGATTGATTTGGCCATTGCATACCATTCCACTTCTTTCCCTTAAAAAACTCTTTGGTTGCTTTTGCAGTATGCTTTGGGTCATTGTCCATCTGCACTGTGAAGCGCCGTCCAATCAGTTCTGAAGCATTTGGCTGAATATGAGCAGATAATATTGGCCGAAACACTTCAGAATTCATCCTGCTGCTTTTGTCAGAAGTCACATCATCAATAAATACAAGAGAACCACGCCATGACACTACCACCACCATGCTTCACTGATGAGGTGGTATGCTTAGGATCATGAGCAGTTCCTTTCCTTCTCCATAATCTTCTCTTCCCATCACTCTGGTACAAGTTGATCTTGGTCTCATCTGTCCATAGGATGTTGTTCCAGAACTATGAAGGCTTTTTTAGATGTTGTTTGGCAAACTCTAATCTGGTCTTCCTGTTTTTGGGGCTCACCAATGGTTTACATCTTGTGGTGAACCCTCTGTATTCACTCTGGTGAAGTCTTCTCTTGATTGTTGACTTTGACACACATACACCTACCTCCTGGAGAGTGTTCTTGATCTGGCCAACTGTTGTGAAGGGTGTTTTCTTCACCAGGGAAAGAATTCTTCAGTCATCCACCACAGTTGTTTTCTGTGGTCTTCCGGGAAATTTTGGTGTTACAGTAGTTTTGGCCACGCCTAATGTTTTTGCTCTCTCTCTCTGATGGGTTTGTTTTGTTTTTTTCAGCCTAATGATGGCTTGCTCTTTGGATCTCATCTTGAGAGTCAACAGCAACAGATTCCAAATGCAAATAGCACACTTGAAATTAACTCTGGACCTTTTATCTGCTCATTGTAATTGGGATAATGAGGGAATAACACACACCTGGCCATGGAACAGCTGAGAAGACAATTGTCCCATTACTTTTGGTCCCTTAACAAGTGGGAGGCACATATGCAAACTGTTGTAATTCCTACACCATTCACCTGATTTGGATGTAAATACCCTCAAATTAAAGCTGACAGTCTGCAGTTAAAGCACATCTTGTTCGTTTCATTTCAAATCCATTGTGGTAGTGTATAGAGCCAAAAATGTTAGAATTGTGTCAATGTCCCAATATTTATGGACCTGACTGTATATGTACAAAAGGCAGAGCAACAGAGTCAATAAAAACGAGAGACATTCTGTCTGGACTTACCTTATGCTTTCTTTGATAGAGTTTCCCTTGTAGTTCTTAAGGTCGGTATCCAGCTTCTCCAGTTTGAGCAGAGCTTTTTTCCTGGTGGATTCTGCCCAGGCTGTGTCGAGAGGAGGGGGTTCAACTGCCCCCTCCGGCACCGCATCTGGGACACCTTGCACATCCCTGTGATGACACAAATATTTTAAGTACAACCTTAGTCATGAAATGTTTCCATGAGGAAACCATGTCAGGTTGTAGAAAAGAAATAATTTGAATTGCCTTGTGGCTTCAGTGAGTTTGCGATGGATTTCTTCATAGACATCAACATTAAAGGTTCTTTGGACAAAGGACAGGGCCATCTTCAGTGCTTCCACTCGTAGTTGGGGACAGTGGTCTGCAATAAACTGCAGCCTCTCGATCCTCATCAGCCCACTGTAGCTGGAGGCATACTGCTCTAGATCCTGTGCACAACAAAACAGGAAAAAATTAACAAGTCCATCCAAGTCCCAAAAAAGATGATCAAACAATATGATAGATGCTCATTCCCCTTATTTTTATACCTAGATTAAAGGGATAATTCAGTCAAAAATTAATTATGTAATTATGTCATGAATTACTGACCCTCATGACGTTCCAAACCTGCAAGACCTTTGTTCATCTTCAAAACATAAGTTTTAGAAAAGATATTTTTGATGAAATCTGAGAGCTTTCTGACCCTGCATAGACAGCAAGGGTCGAAAATACTACGAAAATACTTTTTGTGCACAAAAAAAACTAAAATAATGACTTTATTCAACAATTCTTCTCCTCTGCCTCCATCATGGAGAGAGAATTTTACTTCATAAAATTACAGCTGAACCACTGGATGTCACATGGACGATTTTGTCGATCTTCTTTGTACCTTTCTGGACCCTGAGCATGGTAGGACCCTTGCTGTCTATGCAGGGTCAGAAAGCTCTCGGATTTTATAAAGAATATTTTAATTTGTGTTCCGAAGATGAACGAAGGTCTTACAGGTTTTGAGAGCAAGTAATTAATGACAGAATTTACATTTTTGGGTGAACTATCCCTTTAAGTGAGCATTAGATAAGGGCAATGTTAAATCAGTGTTGTTACTGTTTACACTAAAACTACTAAACTAAACTTTATTAAATTAAATTAAAATAAGCTAAAAAGTACTAAAATTACTAAAACTTAAATAAAAATAAGTTAAAAGTAAATGGAAATATAAAAAAAAAACTTATAGATTATAAAAAGTATATACAATCACAAACTTAAACTAAAATTAAGTAACATTTAAAATGTTTATAAATACTATAATAATACATAATACTAAAATAACACTGAGGTAAATAAAAATGACACTAATAATTTAATGTCAAGTGTAATCTTTAGCAAATCTTAAAATGAAAATCTTTTGTACTTTCAGTTATAATGCTGGGATGCCCCAGCATTTAAAACAATGTATGTTTTGTTTTTTGTTTTTCAAAAACAAATCAAATATTATAATCAAATTATTATAATATTCAAATTTAATATCAGCCATTTACTAATTATTGGGCTAAAACTCTACCAAAAAGTACAACTTTTTGTGTGATTCAGAAAATGATCAGACTACCAAGAGAAGTTAGATGTTGCATGATATTTTATGATTTAAAAACAAGGAGTCTAATGATTTAGAAAAGCCAACAACTTAAAGACAACTTTTGTGACCCTGGACCACAAAACCAGTCGTAAGGGTCAATCTTCTTTAAATTGAGATATATACATCATTTGAAAGCTGAATAAAGAGAGACAACTATTTGAATTTGAGGGTGCAAAAAAAAAAAATCTAAATATTGACAAAAATTGCCTTTAAAGTTGTCTGAATGATGTTGTTAGAATGCATATTGCTAATCAAAACTTAAGTTTTGATATATTTACCATAAGAAATTTACTAAATATCTTAATGGAACATGAATTTTTGGCATAAAAGAAAAATCTTCAGTTTTGACTCATATACAATGTATTTTTGGCTACTGCTACAAATATACCCATGCTACTTAAGACCAGTGGTCCAGGGTCACAACTGTATATGATACATACCAACGTCGGGTTTTCCACAACATAGTTGGTGTCAGGCGCATTCTGCTGGTCTTCCTGAGGGTCAGCATCTATCTGCATGGGCTCTACAGACCCCTGTTAACACAGGAAACACCATGTTTAACACACTGCACTGGAGGAAGCATTCAAATGTAGGCGACATAAACAAAACTGTACATCTTGAGGAACTGCTATCCTTACCACCAAACAAATCGTGTGTGGAAAGAAAAACATAGTACCACAACACTGAGTATCAACTCCAAGGCTTTCAGATGACTACACATCCTATCTGCCTTCATTGTGTGTGGTTACCTCCTGGGAGTATGACGAGGAGCTCGAGCTGTATGCATTGAATCCGGTAGTAAATTCCATGAACAGATCAGACACGCTTCTTTGACCACTGAAGTGCAGCTCGGCCCACGAGAACGAGGCTGATCTGACTGGCAAATTCAAGCTTTCCCTGATCCTGCCCTGAACCTGCCCTTCAGCATCCTGCTGACCTGACTGAAAATTCTCCTGCAAGAAGGCGGATGCTTATAAAAACCTTCTGGGGTGGCAACAGCTCTGAGACAAAAACAAGTCAAAGTTGTTGAAATTAACACATAAATGTGACCTGGGACCACAAAACCAGTCATAAGTGTAATTTTTTTAATAGAGATGTTTTAAAGAGAAGCTGGATAAATAAGCTGATGCATTGATGTATGGTTTATTAGGATAGGACAATATTTGGCTGAGATACAACTATTTGAAAATCTAGAATCTGAGGGTGCAAAAAAATAAAAATACTGTGAAACTCCCCTTTAAAATTGTCCAAACTAAGTTCTTAGCAATGCATATTATTAATCAGAAATTAAGTTTTGATATATTCACAGTAGAAAAAAAATTACAAAATATCTTCATGGAACATGATCTTTACTTAATATCGTAATGATCTGGCATAAAAGAAAAGTGTACAAAATACACTGTATTTTTGGCTATTGCTACAAATGCACCCATGCTACTTATGACTGGTTTTGTGGTCCAGGGTCACAAATATAAACCAAACAAATAAAAGAATGTTTCTACTTTAGAAAAAGAAAAAAGTAAACACTGGCTTCTTACATGCAACATTTTGATGCAGGTTTGTAACCATAAAAGACACTGAGAAAGAAATGTCCCTAACAGTTTTCATTTAACTAGTGAAATATTTTGCCTTTTCAATGACAGATTCTGTAAAATAGCATTATTCCATCTATCTCGAATAAGCAGTTATATCATTAACCACATTAACTGTCCTACACTATTTACTAACATTTTTTTATGATTACAAAACACTGCATTATATGACCTGGCCTGCCACTTTTGATTAACCACATTATAATGTACAGGTACATGTCTAGGGTTTCTAAAATTGAAACACTGCTCTCCATAATGGTTAATCAATTTGGTCAAGTGAACTAGATCAGGCTTCAATTGAAATATTCAGTGCTCTAAATTCATCTCTGCAAGCAAATGATGGAGGCGGTGTCTCAAAACCTAGTGAGCTGCCTATCTAAACAGTGTTTTAGAGTAACATATGTTCTAGAACACTTAAACGATGACTAAAATGCTTTCTAGCCAAACAACGTACTATGTTTTGAGACAGCCTGAATCTCCAGCACACTGGCTAAGTGATACAAAACAGACAGCTTGCTAACGAGATAGCTTGCTAAATACACTTAGCCGGCTAAAGAAAGTTTCTACCCAAGTGTTTCACAAACAAACCCCCAAAAACCTACTGGACCACGTTCGGTGTAAACCAAAACAGCTCTATCGAATGTATTCATTGTGGAAACTACACTGGTCTCGCTCCTCAGGCGGATAGAGGCGCGCTGCCGCTAAACTTGAGAAGTGCCTGTCGCGTCCTGAGGGCCGCTCTGACTTACGAGCTCATGCTAGACGAGCTAACAGCTCTCAACGGCTACGGGAGCTGAGGAATTAACAGTGTAAACAGAGGTACTTCAAGTCGGTATGCTTCTTCTAGCTGCTCTCGTGTTGTGGAAGATGACGAAAAAGCATTTAAAGGCGCTAATTTACCTGAAAGTTAAAGACCTGCACGGGTAGTGGCATCTCCTCCTCCTCTGCAGAAACAGAGCACACAAACACATCCGGGGCATGAGAGTGTGCGTGGTCAACGTCTTGCAGCGCGGAGACGTCACTACCTTGACACTTCGCGAGTCACTGCGCTCTCATGTGGGAGATATAATAAAATATATCAAAATATTTTTGCAGGTTGGAGACCGTAAGATGAGGCTTGGTTTGGGATGGTAATGCAAAAGGAAAAACACATTTACAGGTGACATTTTAACATGAGTGGCTGATTTTATATTGAGACACCGTCTGCTGTTTGGTCCTTCGTTTCTTAGTACAAGTAAAATTATGTTGAAATTGAAATGAAATTCTGAAGACCTTATGTTTAAAAATATTTGGTAAATGGTTCTATTTATCATATGTTATTTTTTTTGTGTGTGTGATTTTTGTGCTTTTCTAAAGTCATAATTTTGTCATAATACACTATCAGTCAAAATGTTTAATGTTTTTTATTAGCCTGCATTTATTTGATCCAGCAACAACTGTAAAATTCTGAAATATTTTTACTATTTTAAATAAATTTTTTCTAATTGAATAATTTTAAAATTAAATTTATTCTTGTGATTTCAAACCTGAATTTTTTGCATTACTCCAGTCACATGATCCTTCAGAAATCATTCTACAACTCTGATTTTCTGCTAAAAAACATGTATTTTTTTACTGTTGAAAACAGCCGAGTAGAATTGTTTCATCAACAATTCCGAACAGAACAGCATCTGAAATAGAAATCTCTTGTAACATTGTCTTTATCATCACTTTTGATCAATTTAAAGCATCCTTTCTAAATAAAAGTATTAATTTCTATCATTTCTTTCCCCCAAAAAAACAATTATACTGCAAGCCTTTGAATGGTATAGTGTATAATGTTACAAAAGCTTTTTACGTCACATTAATGCTGATCTTTGGATCTTTCTATTCATCAAAGAATCCTGAAAAAATGTACTCAACTGTTTTAAATATTGATAATAATAATAATAATGTTTCTTGAACAGCAAATCATCATATTAGAATGATTTCTGAAGGATCATGTGACACTGAAGACCGGAGTAATGAAGCTTTTATCAAAGAAATAAATTAGATTTTAAGGGTAGAAAGCAGTTATTTTAAATAGTAAAAATATTTCACAATATTACTGCTTTTGCTGTATTTTGGATCAAATAAATATAATAATAATTATTAATTATTGTGTAGTAAATGGAACCAAAAAAACAAAACAAAAAAATTAATAGTCCCTGTATTTCAATTAATAGAGATAACAACTGAGATTTTAATAATATTGTACCACTGATCTAGGTAACTTTCCTTGTTTCCGTGTCAGAAAACTGGTTGGTTAAATCTACTTATGTAAGGGATATTGTACAGTCAGCCGATTATCATCAAGGAACATATACCACGCTGAAGAGTATGCAGTCAGGTCCATAAATATTGGGACATCGACACAATTCCAACATTTTTGGCTCTATACACCACCACAATGGATTTGAAATGAAACGAACAAGATGTGCTTTAACTGCAGACTGTCAGCTTTAATTTGAGGGTATTTACATCCAAATCAGGTGAACGGTGTAGGAATTACAACAGTTTGCATATGTGCCTCCCACTTGTTAAGGGACCAAAAGTAATGGGACAATTGGCTTCTCAGCTGTTCCATGGCCAGGTGTGTGTTATTCCCTCATTATCCCAATTACAATGAGCAGATAAAAGGTCCAGAGTTCACTTCAAGTGTGCTATTTGCATTTGGAATCTGTTGCTGTTGACTCTCAAGATGAGATCCAAAGAGCAAGCCATCATTAGGCTGAAAAAAACAAAACAAACCCATCAGAGAGAGAGAGAGAGCAAAAACATTAGGCGTGGCCAAAACTACTGTAACACCAAAATTTCCCGGAAGACCACAGAAAACAACTGTGGTGGATGACCGAAGAATTCTTTCCCTGGTGAAGAAAACACCCTTCACAACAGTTGGCCAGATCAAGAACACTCTCCAGGAGGTAGGTGTATGTGTGTCAAAGTCAACAATCAAGAGAAGACTTCACCAGAGTGAATACAGAGGGTTCACCACCACAAGATGTAAACCATTGGTGAGCCCCAAAAACAGGAAGACCAGATTAGAGTTTGCCAAACAACATCTAAAAAAGCCTTCATAGTTCTGGAACAACATCCTATGGACAGATGAGACCAAGATCAACTTGTACCAGAGTGATGGGAAGAGAAGATTATGGAGAAGGAAAGGAACTGCTCATGATCCTAAGCATACCACCTCATCAGTGAAGCATGGTGGTGGTAGTGTCATGGCGTGGTTCTCTTGTATTTATTGATGATGTGACTTCTGACAAAAGCAGCAGGATGAATTCTGAAGTGTTTCGGCCAATATTATCTGCTCATATTCAGCCAAATGCTTCAGAACTCATTGGACGGCGCTTCACAGTGCAGATGGACAATGACCCAAAGCATACTGCAAAAGCAACCAAAGAGTTTTTAAGGGAAAGAAGTGGAATGGTATGCAATGGCCAAATCAATCACCTGACCTGAATCCGATTGAGCATGCATTTCACTTGCTGAAGACAAAACTGAAGGGAAAATGCCCCAAGAACAAGCAGGAACTGAAGACAGTTTCAGTAGAGGCCTGGCAGAGCATCACCAGGGATGAAACCCAGCGTCTGGTGATGTCTATGCGTTCCAGACTTCAGGCTGTAATTGACTGCAAAGGATTTGCAACCAAGTATTAAAAAAGTGAAAGTTTGGTTTATGGTTATTATTCTGTCCCATTACTTTTGGTCCCTTAACAAGTGGGAGGCACATATGCAAACTGTTGTAATTCCTACCCTCAAATTAAAGCTGACAGTCTGCAGTTAAAGCACATCTCTTTCGTTTAATTTCAAATCCATTGTGGTGGTGTATAGAGCCAAAAATGTTAGAATTGTGCCGATGTCCCAATATTTATGGACCTGACTGTATCTTGAGATAATGACTAGTTGGCTGTACATTATCCTGCTGTTAATTATCAAATGATAAAAGAACAGCCATAACCATACCTTCACAATAATGGCACACTCTGTCACATACTGATTTATTTCTTGGCAAGAACTGAAACTGCGACTGAGTTCATGTATGTGCCAATTCTTTAATTTTCAGTCATTAGTTTGACAAAAAACAAAAATGCTTGATGCTAATGCATACTAACAAACCATAAAATGCTCAGTTGGCACACATACATACACACATCTCTTTGAAAATTGAAATATTAGTCATTAAACTGTAAAAGATTTCAAAGAATCATCTGAACACTTAACAAGTGTTAAAACAATTTGTTAGCCCTGCACAAAATCAGTAATGGCACATTTCATCATGTTTCAAACATATCAAAATGTTTAAGAAAATGATTAGCAAAAAAAAAACGATGTACAATCTACACAAAATAGTTTTCATTGTAAGTTGCAGTATGTAGTCCATTAAACATTCCAGCCAATTGTGATTACAGCTTATTTTATATAGTATTCTTTTTGTTTATAGTATCTAATAGTATTTTATAGGCAAACAAAATTTTTAGTGTGTAATATTTCTGTCATTGTTTAACAAATCATCACATACAGTAGTCACATTTAAACACAGGTACAGTATGAAATGTTTAACAGGCAATTAAAAAGCGGAAATTAAAATACTTAAAAATGATTTCCTGTCACCCCTCAAGTGAGAGTATTGACTATGGCCGCACATTTAATAGCAAAAGCTATTCGCAATATCTATTTACACAATCTTCTGACACATTCACAGATCCCAAATGGGAAAATTATGTGCAGATAAAATATGAATAGCCACAATTTCCACACAATAAGCTCTGAAAAATGTCACATTTGTCACAACAGGGCAAAGATCTTTACAGTTAGCTATGCTTGTTCTTTAGTAACTTATTTATTCATCCTGATGCCATGGCCTTACGTCATTCTCTTCCAATAAATGTTCATGTTAAACCAACAATTTAAGGCAAAGTTAAAAAAAACAAAGCAAATTTGGCATATTTATGTCGATACATCTGTTACACCAGACATACCATGGAAATGCATGTCTCTGCAGTTTGTTACCTCACAAGTTGGATTTATCTGTTGATAACAGCAGAGCTGAAGAGTGAGAGCCTGCTGTTTACATAGCATATCAATGAAGAAATGAGTTGCGGTGTTCCTCAAAATACAGTACACCTCTTGCACTTTTTCTTTACAGGTGGAGGACATAAAACAGCACGGATGGCCTCATCAAACACGGTTTTTAAACCCCGCTGAGTAAGAGCAGAGCACTCCAGGTACTTCACAGAACCTACAAAGCCAAATATTTAATTGAGTCAATGGTACATGATACGATGTGGCACTGCAATGCAGAAACACGATTATAGCACATTGAAAAAGTTCTACTTTGTAAAAAGAATTATATTTTTAAAAGTAAATAAAGACTAAGTAAGTTTTACAAAAAATATTTGTATTTTATTTTTTGTATTAAAAAAATGAGTTTAATTTATTGTATAACTTGCCATTTCTCAGTAATTGTTAGTGAAATTTACTAGCAGTTTTGGTTCAGCGTAGGTGGAAATATACTATATACCCAGGAAAAAGTTCTTACCAATTTCTCTAGCCATAGCAAGCCCTTGCGGATAAGTGATGGGAGCTAGTTTCTTATCACGCAGACGTTCAATCGTGTCTTTGTCATCCCGCAGATCAAGTTTAGTGCCCACGAGTATGATGGGGGTGTTTGGACAGTGATGGCGAACCTCAGGGTACCACTACAAAGAGAAATCTGGTTAACACAAGGCACCCTCATACCTTGTGGATCTTGTTAAAGAAGTCATGAACTGAGAAATCAAAATTCCCTTGATTTGTGACACATAAGAGGTCACTGTACTTTAAAAACGCCCTGTACATTTCAGAACTCAACTTTCTTGTTAGTCTAAAAAAAAGTTTATATTGAAGCAAATCTGCAAAATGACAGGTTGTGTAATGTGCAACTTTATGATGTAATACTGCGTTTTAACACCGCCCGCAGAGAAGATCAACTGTAGTGTAAAATGTATGTGAATTTTCGAGAATAAAGTTGAAATGTTTTGAGGATAAACTCCATATGTTACGAGAATAAAATCGAAATTATAAGAATAAAGGCGAAAGGTTACGAGAATAAAGTCCAAATGTTACGAGAATAAAGTTGAAATTTTCGAAGAATAAAGTCAAAATGTTTCAAGAAATCCAAATGTTTCGAGAATAAAGTAAAAATGTTACGAGAATAAAGTCCAAATGTTACGAGAATAAAGTTGAAATTACGAGAATAAAGTAAAAATTTTGAGAATAAAGTCAAAATGTTATGAGAACAAAGTAATAATTTTCTCTTAATTTTAAATAAATAAATGTGAAGGAACATCAGAAGGAATGAAAAAAAAAAATAGTATAGCCTTATTTAATAAAACGAATGTCTCACTGTAATCTTGTAATTGCTATGAATTAATTCTCAGAATTTTGAGTTCATTCTCAAATTATTTTGCCTTCATTCCCTAAACATTTCAACTTAATTTTTGAAAATTTGACTTTATTTTTCGAAACATTGACTTTATTCGCATAATTTTGACTTTATTTTCAAAATATTTTGACTTTATTCTTAAACTACTTCGACTTTATTCTCGTAACTTTAACTTTATTCTCGAAACATTTCAACTTTATTCTCATAATTTTGAAATATTACTGTTGAAATATTTCGACTTTATTCTTGAAATACTGCAACTTTATTCTCGTAATTTTTAACTTTATTCTCGAAACATTTCCACATTATTCTCATAATTTTGAAATATTACTGTTGAAATATTTCGACTTTATTCTTGAAATACTGCAACTTTATTCTCGTAATTTTTAACTTTATTCTCGAAACATTTCCACATTATTCTCATAATATTGAAATATTACTGTCGAAATATTTCGACTTTATTCTTGAAATATTTTGACTTTAATCTCGTAATATTAGTTTCTTTTTTAATGTGGCACTAAAACACTGTCAGAGTTTTACAGATCGTTCAATTTGTACTGACAAATGAATTTTTGAGATTTTTGACCTTAATCTCAGCAGCGTTCCTCTATGAAGGATGTAGGGCTATTAAACATACACAGCTGTTAGCCAATCATAGCAGTGGGTGTTTACTTCCGCGTCTACAATCCGCCACACCAAAACAGGACAGAAAACAACCTATTACTTCTAAACTATAATGTTTTTGATGTAAAAATCAAGATAATATTATAAGTGAACCAAAATAATAAACAAAGGCAGTTCATGACCCCTTTAAGGGATCCGAATGTCCAAGAAATATTTCTTATACTTGGGTGGATACTAACCTTTGCTCTTACATTCTCAAAGGATGCAGGGCTCACCAGTGAGAAGCAAATTAAAAACACATCCTGTAGAAAGCAAAGAAGACTCTTTGTAAAAATCAATGTCATTAATTATTCATTTCTGATTACACTGCACTTTATAATGCTGAGGATATCAGAAACCTGAAACATGATTTTTTAAAAAACCTTTTTATAACCTTTTTGAATCATTTATCATTTGAAGAAAACACGGTACTGTTCAAATGTTTGGAATTCATTTAAAGAAGCTCTTTATGCTCACCATCATTTATTTGATCAAAATACAGTAAATATTGAGATATTTCATATTGAGATATATTATTACAATTAAACATTTTCTATTTGAATATATTTTAAAATGTCATTTATTCCTGTGACAGCAAAGCTGAATTTGTTTTGTGGAAACATTGATACATTTCAGGAGTCTTTGATGACTAATGAGTTAAGAATAGCATTTATTCGAAATAGAATTTTTTTCTAACATTATAAATGTCATTTCTGTCACTTTTTGATCAGTTCAATGTGTCATTGTTGAAAAAAAGTACATTTTCATAATGAGGGACAGAAGAAAGGTAGGGGGATTCATATTTTTCAAAGCCATTAATTATATTTGAACAAACAAATCATTAAATTGGCTACATGCCTAAGATCCAACTTCAAACAAAGCTAGTCTCTGGACCAAAATGATTTATTGGTTATAATTTACAAAGCAAAGAACAGAACATTTCGACTAAACTGAAAATGTCAAAATTGTAGAAAGAATACTTCTAGCATAGATGATTTTTTTATACAACTCAGGATTAAAGGATGAAAAATGCAGATATTTACGTACCGTTTGGGGGTAGGAGAGTGGTCTAAGGCGATCGTAGTCCTCCTGTCCTGCTGTATCCCAGAGGCCTAAGTTAACAGGTTTGCCATCCACCATAACATTGGCAGAGTAGTTGTCAAATCTGAGGGTCACACAGTTTTTTTTAATAACATTTCCAAAACATCTACAGAGGAAAACTGACACACATGGGCAGCTCAGACGCACAGGAATAAAGTATCAAACTGTACTCACACTGTGGGAATATACTCTCCTGGGAAGGCATTAGTGGTGTAGCTGATGAGCAGGCATGTCTTACCCACAGCACTGAAATACAAAAGATGCTAAGTGGTAAGTGTGACTGCAGTACTGAGGACCAAGGACTGCACATACACGGCACATCAACAAAACAATTGTGGAAGACAGGCAGAAAGGCCTGTGGTTAGTCATCCAGGCTTTACATTCACTCTTGGGCTCGATGGCACGCTGGCAGCCAGTAATTCACAGTTCTGTTCTTAAATGAACTGCCCTGCCGGATGAGGAGTGAATACAGCGGGACAGCTTCTTGTCAAGAAAAACACACACTGCATGCACTGACGCAGAATGTAGAGTAAAGAGACAGGAAATGCAGTGGCGAAAAGTGATAAAAATTAGGGAAAGAAGACTAAGAGTGAGGAAGTCTGATAATAAAAAGGGTAAAAATAGAAAAAATAAATAAACAGGCAAAATAGCAAGTATGCTTGAGGGCTTAGAAGCTTGAATTTATATTTCTGTCACCAGGTCAGTAGGCTGTGAAATGTGCTTGTATATGGCAAATGAGAGGAAGTGTATACTATGAGACAGAGGCTAAAACTTAAATGGTTACTAGATCAACTGAGAAACAGCTAATAGTAATGCTGCAAGGTCTAAAAGAAACACATATTTAACTAATACCATACCAATGTTTTGGAACAGATTTTTAATGCTTTTTAAAGAAGTCTCTTCTGCTCACCAAGCCTGCATTTATTTGATTCAAAATACAGCAAAAGCAATAATATTGTGAAATAGTTTTACTATTTAAAATAACTGTTTTCTATTTGAATATATTTTAAAAATGTAATTTATTCCTGTGATTTCGAAGCTGAATTTTTAGCATCATTACTTCAGTCACATGATCCCTCAGAAATCATTCTAATATTCTGATTTGCTGTTCAATAAACATTTATTATTATTATTATTATTATTATGCTGAAAACAGCGGTGTAGAGTTTGTTCAGGTTTTTTTGATGAATAGAAAGTTGAGAACTTTTGTAACATTATAAATATCATCACTTTGAATCAATTTCTTTCCCCCAAAAAAAAAAAAATTTATACTGACTCCAAGCTTTTGAATGGTATAGTATATTATGTTACAAAAGCTTTTTATTTCAGATAAATGCTGATCTTTGGATCTTTCTATTCATCAAAGAACCCTGAAAAATATATACTCAACCATTTTAAATATTGACAATAATAACAAAAAAATAGCATATTAGAATGATTTCGGAAGGATCATGTGACACTGAAGGCTGGGGTAATGATGCTGAAAATGTAGCTTTGCGTCACATGAATAAATTACATTTTAAAATATATTCAAATAGAAAACAGTTATTTTAAATAGTAAAAATATTTCAAAATGTTACAGTTTTACTATACTTTGGATTAAATAAATGCAGGCTTGGTGAGCAGAAAAGACTTCTTTAAAAACATCAAAAAATCTTACTGTTCAAAACCTTTTGACTGGTAGTGTAAATTCAAATTACACCAAATGCTAGAAATAATAAACGTTTTGACCAATGTTTTTAACTATTCTATCGACTGTTCTATATCACAACTATTTTATAATCATTTTAACAGCCATTCATGCTTATGAATTTAACAGAAATGTTTATAAACCATAAGCTCAATATTAGTATTAAAATTTCATAGTGCAGGAATGAGGTTGCATAGTGGTTACATGACACTTAAATGTTAAAAATAACCGGTATGGGTAACACAAATGTCAGTTGACATCTACCAAAAATATAGCCTATACCAATTACAACTATTTGTATTTCCATGTTTATCATCGTTCGGATGATTTTTTTTTTTTACAATTTAGGAAGGAATTCATGAATTTATAATGCTCTCTAAATTGAAAATAGTGGATTATGAAAAGGTTAAGGATAAAGTTCGGGCTTACAAGCATTACAATCATTTCCACCGGAGCTCATGTAGGTGTGAAAACATGACATCATTACATAGCGATCCCACACAGTACACGCGCATCTCATTTCTACACTGCACGAAATCCGTGTAATATTTGCATGGCTTACATGTTATCATTGTCACAATTTTTTTTTTAAAGCGAAATAGATACATTTAAAAAATAGAACAAATGCACACAATAGTAAAAGCCTGAGCATATATTTAACAAAAAAGCCAACAACAAACAGCCTATTTTATAACACAGCCTCATTACAATCTAATTTTACACCATTATGATAAAAACTACCGTGTCTCGGAGACTGACACAGTAATATGTTTAATAATTATAGAACCTTTAATTCTGTCTCAGCAGATCTCACTCATCCGCTAAACCAAACCACAATCCCCACTCCCCAGCTCCTTGCAACAATTGCTTTCCCCCCAAAAGAAAACCTCCGTAGAAAAATAAGCAATTTTAGCACTTATTCTTTAACATCTTACCCGTCGCCGACAACGACACACTTAATGGCTTGCATTTGCAGTGCACGAGTAGTATCCGACGAGCGAGGAATCTGAAGAAACAGCCTGAAATGTGATGGTAAAGTGCCTGTAGGGCTGGTACAATTGCTGTTCAGCTGCAGCAGCAGCGGTCGGTGGCAGTCAATCCGCGTGTCGTCACATCCGACTCCGATTAGCATCGTAAAGGATTTTCCTCCTGTATTATTGTCAATGAACAGACACCAGTTTAGTGAAGACAGTTAAACTAATTTAGTTGGACTTCGCAATAAACGGCAATATGCAAAACTGTTTATTTTTTACTGACACCCTACTATGTATGTCTTCCTTCATTTTAATGTGTAACTTTATCTAATCGATGCGATTGTCAGCGCTGCCATCGTTGCCTGTCATGAGATAAAATGAATAGCAGCAAAATGCTCAAATTTCTCCCACAGGAATAATCTATTCTTGCAGTATAGTTAAACGCGCTCAGTCACGGAGGATTTTTGATGATTGATATTGTTTTGAAATAATCGTCTAAGGGCTGGAAATATTCGTTTATTTGAACAACTTTAATTTGAAATAATTATTGAGGATTGCATCGTAAAGTGCATAAAAAAATTGAGCATTATTGTTGAATATAAATTTTCCATTGAACATTTACTTGTTGGTATGATTGATAACACAAGTTGATATGATTCTTTAGGGTCTTAATGAGAAGTCTATAACATACTTTGGTTAAAATTTCTCAATGGTAGTGTAAAAAACACTCTTTTTACCTTGTCAAAATCACCCCTCTTTAGAGCAAGCTATTATGTTGCATGTTTCTTTTAAATGCTAATGAGCTATGTTCGCCTCGCCCCTCTCTGCAGTGGGATCCCTGCTGAAAAAACCAGCATATGCTGGTTAGGTATGTTTTGGTGCTGGGATGCTGGTTGTAGCTGGTATATGCTGGTCCTTTGCTGGTTTATGCTGGTCCCTTGCTGGGTTTTGCTGGTTTATGCTGGTCATGTTGCTGGTTAATGCTGGTCCTTTGCTGGTTTATGCTGGTCCTTGACCAGCAACATGACCAGCATAAACCAGCAAAGGACCAGCATTAACCAGCAAGGGACCAGCATAAACCAGCAAAGGACCAGCATTAACCAGCTAAAACCAGCATCCCAGCACCAAAACATACCTAACCAGCATATGCTGGTTTTTTCAGCAGGGATGAGGAGCCATAATGTTTACTTTAGCTGAGTTTAGCTGTGAAACTTGATAATTCTTAAGAAAGGCCATCTGCAAAGATGCATAAAAAACCCTTATAGTGACTTCTGCTGTGGGTGAAGCTGCATCACGAATGATTCGCACAAACATAGAAGCATATGTAGATCGGGATCAGCGCTTTCCTTTCAAAAACGAAAGTAACGTCAATCCTTGTCTTCAGCGGCTCAGATGTCTGGAGTAAATGACGACTGCTATGTTCATTATTACATCCAACAACAGAACACCTCATTCGCTCAATCTGAGACATTCTTGTCTTCCCCTGCACCTGAGTCACACAATGGCGGTCGGAGTCAGACTGTTTCAGCTCGGTGAGGGCGGGTCTAGGGTAAGGCACTCATGTCAATCAACTATCGTGGGAGTGGCCTCTGTTGGTGTGTCGTCACACCCACAAGAAGCTGAGAATGACCTGATTTTAAAAAGGGGATATTACTTTTAAAGATTAAAAAAATACCACTGGGTGGATTTTTATCATTGTATGGTGGTTGTGTACGCAAACTGCCAACACACGTTAATGTTCAAACAACATGTAAAAGTGAGTTTTGCATCCGATGACCCCTTAAAGCTTTGGCTAACTGACATGCTCTTTAATGTGAAATGCTGTTTGTATTGTTTTCTTGCAGTTTTTTTAATAACATAATGTGGTCAGACTCTTAAGTGTTGTGCATACACATACAGTATGGCTTGCACGCTCCCCTTAAAGTCACGAAATATACGTCGGGATATCATAAAGCCATCTTTTTTGGTTTCACAATTCACAATTTACTCAATTAATGATTGTAAACTAAGTTTGGTGTTTTAAGAAGACATATCTGTATTAAATTTTACATAAACAAATCACAGCTATCTCGTGCTATCTCGCTTTCCATTTCACGATACTTCCAAAAAAAGATGGACACAGGGTTTGTACACTTTCAGAAATCTTGTGAGTCTGCCTCTTTCTCTCTTATTCCATATCATAGGATGTGCCTGTGAAAATGTTAGTAATATTATAGATAAAGAAGCAAACACTGCACATTAAAATGTAAAAAACAGGTTGATGTGTTGAAAGAAACTAGAAGTAGTGGAGATAGTGAGATTTACACGATGGGGTTAAAAGAACAACTGTCATGCGCTGCCAGTTGGAATGACAGTTGTTGTATCGGGTGTGGAGGGGTGGGGCAAATGATACAGATATCTCTGGAAAAATGCTATTAATTCACATGGCTACAAATATTTTGGTAAGAGTCACCTCCCTGAAGCTAGATAAAATAAAGTGTCACTAAAATACAGTGCCCTCCACAAATATTGGCACCCCTGGTAAATATGAGCAAAGGCAACTGTGGAAATAAATCTGCATTGTTTATTGTTTTGATCTTTAATTTAAAAAACTCACAAAATTTTTATCTTTCATCGAAGTAAAACAATGGAAAGTAGGCAGGAAAATCTCATTATGAAATAAATGTTTTTCTCAAGTTTACGTTGGACACAATTATTGGCACCCCTAGAAATTATTATGAGTAAAATACCAGGAGCACAAAATTGTCTAGCCATGACAGAAAGCCTAAAAAAAGTCAAATAGCCCCTACATCACCACATGTTGTTTAGGAGGGTTTCAAGAATAATTCTGTTTGCTTATCCAAAAACAAACTCCAGCTTATTCAGTTGTCATATATGATCAGATGAAACTAAAAAAATAGTTTTTTTGGCAGCAAAAGCTTCTGGCATGACAGTTCCCTGACCTGAACCCTATAGAAAAAGAGTGGGGTGAACTGAAGAGGGAAAGCACCAACATGGAGGATCCGAAGTTATTCTGTGTGAAATAATAGTCTCTGATCTCGTGACAGGTGTTTTCCAAACTCATCATGCATTATAGGAGAGACTCGGAGCTGTTATCTTGAGAAAAGAACTAGAGAACTAGAGAACTAGAGAGTCAACTAGAGAAAAAAACATTTATTCCATAATGAGAAATATGGAACCCCCCACAGGGCTCGAAATTAACTTTTTTACTTGGTAGCACTGGTGCTCCCAACTTCAAAAAGTTAGGAGCATCCCAAAAAATTTAGGAGCACCCAATTTCTTTTTAGTTATGCGCCAATCTTGATTCTTAATGGCCGATTCTGATTAGCACACGTACATCTCGGAGATGTCTATTTGGCGTCTGCATTTACATCTGCAAGACATCTACAAGATGTAGTTTGCTCATCTGCAATACGTCTATTGGACGTTTCCTATCAGATGTCAAATAGACGTCTTTAAGATGTTTAGGATTCAGAATGTGTGTAAAACTGACATCTTACAGACCCCTAATTGCAATGCAGTTTGTGCAACGCCGGAACAGGGTTTGGTTGAGAGAGAGAGAGAGAGAAAAAAAAAGTCAAATTCCAAGTTAAGTGGAGCGCAGTGTCAGTGACAGGGAGTGATTGACGGCATAGGGATCGCAAAATGTCATCAGATTTTGGTAGCCTAAAATTAATTTAACTAGCCCAAATAAAAAATACTTTTTTTTAATATATATATATAGAGAGAGAGAGAGAGAGAGAGAGAGAGAGAGAGAAAATCAGATAGGAGTCTAAATGTCAATCAAAAATGTTTTCAACACTAATATAAACAAATATCAAGGAAGAAATTTTATTTCACCATTTAATGTAGCTGCAGAATTATTTAATATCAATTTAAGGCAATTTATGACCCTTTTTAAGAGCTGCACAAGTTAAATGAACAATATGAGTGGGTTGGACAATGTAGGGTAGAATTTTAAGCCATAAAATTAAATGATTTATAATTCAGATACAGACACAAAAACAAAATATCTAATACAATGGCATTTCAACCTTTATACCATTAAAAGGGATAAATCAAGTATATTCTTATATTTATATAAGATATATAACATTAGTATTACTTAATTGTTTAGATTTTTAAAAGGCACATTTAACTTCTTTCACATGGATCGAAAATTGCAATAATTTGACCATAAGCAGCTGAAAAAATGTATTGGAAAAAAATGTAATTCTTTGTCACAAGGGGGCGCTTTAGGAGTGCTGAAATATTACGGTTTCCCTAGTAACAGCTGTACACAAACCAGCCTTAACGCAGTTTTATCAGACATGCAATGAAAATGCAAAGACACGTTTCTGAGGACAGTCGGTTCCCTTCAGATACATTCATATAAAGACATCCATGCCGCGTTTTGACTTTGAAACGTACAGCGTGCATATTTATTCAATGACATCATTGCCTTTTTGAAGATTTATCCAAACCTTTCGCGATCGTCTTTCCATCTCTTAAACTTATAACCAAGACTTTTCTTATACTATTTTACATATTTATAACTTTATGGCCTTACATTTGATACAAATAAATTGAGGAGTTTTAAGGACCTGCAGAAGTCCTCTACTTTACGATAGACCGTTGTGCAGTCCAGTGAAACATTCTGGTAGCCCGACTGGAAACACAATAGCCCCGGGACGTCGGGCTAGCGATTTTGCGAGCCCTTCCGGCTTATATCTCAAATCTGCATTTAAGGTAATAATGTGAAGATGAAGTTTAAATAGTTATGTAATGTTGGAGAAACCGTCACAGTATCAGCTCAGCAGTCTGTGCAGTAGTTAGGCAAGCGACAGTTTCGAAACCGAGTCGCACCACACTCCATTCTCTCACTCGCACAAATGCTTCCAAATATAATTTGAGGTCGCACAGATTAATTTTTGGTCGCATATGCGACCAAAATGGTCGCAATTTCGAGCCCTGCCCCACTTTCAATTGTTTTACTTTTACAATTGTTTTTAGATTTATTTCCACAGCTGCTTTTGCTCATATTTATCAAGGGTGCCAATAATTGTGGAGGGCACTGTGCATATACAGTAAAGCCATTTTAACAATAAGATTTCTGCAAAATAGCCTCTTAGGAATTATTTTATTTTGTGAAAATTAAAATTATCGATATACATGCGGTATTAATTAATCACAACAGAAAATATGTGACCCTGGACCACAAAATCGTAAGTAGCACGGATATATTTTTAACAATACCCAAAAATACACTGCATGGGTCAAAATTATAAATTATGCCAAAAATTATTAATTAATAATCTAACAATTTATCTAATATCCTAATGATAATCATTAGGATATTAGGTAAAGATAATGTTCCATGGAGATATTTTGTCAACTTCCTAGTGTAAATATATCAAAACCTTATTTTTGATTAGTAATATGCATTGCTAATAACTTAATTTGGACAATTTTAAGGTGATTTTTTCAATATTTAGATTTTGTTGCACCCTCAGATTCAAGATTTTCAAATAGTTGTAACTCAGCCAAATATTGTCCTATCCTAACATAGGATAACCATACATCAATGGAAAGCTTATTTATAGCTTTCAAATATATATATATATATATATGGCTAGGATTACCGGGAATGTAGTTTATGGAATCAAAAAAGTAGGAATGATCCATGGGGTCGACAGACATATTCCCCCGGTTTCACAGACAAAGCTTAAGCCTAGTCCCAGACTAAACTGCAAGTCTGAGCTGTTTCAACTGAAAGAAACTTGCACTAACCGATCCTAAAATATATCAGTGCCTTTGTATTGTCTCGAGATGCACACCAATAATGTTTTATTCTAACTCACATTTATAAAAATTACTTAAATGTCTTAATTGAACTATGACTTAAGTCTGGCTTAGTCTAAGCCCTATCTGTGAAACCAGGCCTATATGTTTGATCCAGCATGATTCATTCAGAGCATTTAATGTCAAAAATATGTAATACACAAATCATGCATTAAGTGATGCAAGTAGTGTTAATATTTGAATCCGTAATCCTTGAGAGAAACACTTTTGATGTATGAAAACAGTCCAGGAAACACAAGACGCTTACATATTCAAGAATTAATCATTTTATTGCTTGACCTGCCATTGGGACAATCTATACCAAAAGGTTTACAACTTGAGCACATCCAATGAAATCAAACCGTACACAGTTATAGAAAAAGAATAATAGAAAAATGGTCCTCTGACATTTTACAACTCTCTGTGCTGAGGGCTCAACAAACTGAAGAATGGGTGAACAGGAGTCTCTAAGCCTTGATGGCAAAGCCTACGAGCAAATATATCAATTCCTCTGTACATACTAGAACACAATTTTACTGAAAACTTCAGAAGAAAACACCATTGGCAGTCACAACCAGGGAATGAAAAGCAAGCTACAGGGGAGAAAAAAAAAAAAAAAAAAAAAGTCTAAGGGTGGTAATACAAACACTTTTGCCGTGTATGTTCAATAACAGGGCCTGAATTTGTTAATAAATCATAGTAAAACTAAGCAGAAAATTGAATTAGCAATGGAACAAATCATTCAATCTATTTATAAAAGGGAGAGAATTACAACAAAGTTTAAGTAGCGCATTTCACAGAAAATGGAGACAAGATTTATGTCATTGTGTCAATTCTGCCCTGCCAAATGAAGTTAAATGTACAAAGCAATAACAAGCCTATCAAAGGGCGTCACAGTTTACATTAAAGACTATGTAAATAATTTGACCATGTTTGTTTATTCAACCCCATCATAAGGCATAAACCACTCAGTGAAAAGACAGCAGAACGGTTATCAAAAGGCTATCCTTCACATCTCATTACGGGTGCAAATTGTCTTTTTAAAGCTACAGCACCAAGATTTGACTGATTCAGAAATTATAATCCAGTCTAAAAGGGCAAAAATTTGTGAATGAGCATATTTTCCCAGACAACTGCAACTGTGACAGGCTCTTAAATCAAGTGTCAGAGAGTAAAAAGAAAACACTGAAGATAAAAACACAAAATATAGGTCAGTTCACTTGCACCTTACTTTAATTAACACAGCAATTTTGGGACAGTTCAGTTAAATAATCTCTTAATTACTGAAGCCTCAAGTCTAAATAAATTACACTGCTAAGGGCATCCGAATACACCAATGAAAAAAAAATGTAGTTTACAAATAATACAGGTAACAAGCTATTTAGACAGAATATTTATGGATATAACTGGGATGGCTATGCATTGTGAAAGTAAAGAAATCAGGCACTTTTCAAAATCCAAATCTGCTTTCAATAACATCTGCAGTATAAAGGAGCTGGATATCTGTATAATTACATAACACAAGATGTGTGAAAAAACAAAAATACACAAATTTAAAATTCACATCAACTGCTTTCAAATAATACAAGAATATCTCTGTGTGACAATTAAAAACTACCTTCAGCAACTGTTAACACTATTGTACCACCCGGTAAAATCGTACAACACAACTCGGAGAACCCTAAGAACAATATCTGATGAGAGATTAAGATGGTGGCAGTAGTGGATCGCAAATCTATTCCAAAAACATTTGATGGATCCTAACCCTAACGGCATACAGACACCATGAACTCAACACAAGCGGTAAATACTGTCCCTGTTTTAAGACTTTGATTTAACTGAGGACAATAATCGAAATCTCAATCAAAAAAGGACACTGATTATTTGAAAACTATTTTCTTAGCCCTGCCCTGTTTATTAACCAATATTAGTTTAAAATTTAAAAAGAGAAAGAAAGAGGGGGAAAAAAAAGACATTTGGGATTTCAGCAGTTCACATACAATCTCATCGAGAAAGAAAACCTAATGGGATCTCCGATGGCCAAGAGGTCAACTTCCAAAGAGTAGTCACTTCCTGTCGAGGAGGATCCTCACATACTCTGTTATTAACCATTACATTTCCGTAACTCTTTTTAACAATTAAAACTTTATCAGTACTTATATCCGCCATAAACACAATGTTGAATAAAAGATAACATCACCTTTTCGTGGGGGAAACAAACAAATAAAAGCTTTTGCAGCAGGTGGCATTTCAGAAGGGAGAAAATGCAAAAAAAAAATTACTTTAAAAGATTTGACTAATCCTGGTGTGCTCTACATAGAGTCCAGTGCAAGCCTGTGTGTAGCATGAAGGACAAAAAGTGAACAAAACATCCGAGAGAAAATGAAAAAGTCCAATGAAATGGGATCAAATGCCACAATGAAAAACAGCAGGCGCATATAAAGTGTTTTTATATATATATATATACGTATATATAGATATCAAACTGTGCAAAAAAATATGGTTATGGTCATTTACTTCTAATATATAATCATTTACATACACTATATATGTGCAGCTATAACAATAAAAGAGCAAAGCTGATCACCATGATACACATGGTGACATTTTACCTTCAGTACCCCCAAGAAAACAACATAACACACATGGATTTATGCCTTTGGCTTCCCTATACTCAAATGCTTGAAATGAACGAGGGAAAACAGAATCTGAGAGTCGATGGCTCAATTAAGATACATCATCATATACTGAATAGATACACTACGTGACTGTCAGTCCGGCCACTGATTTCCTTCCGTTCTAAACACTGAAACATGAAGCGATTTGGAGGAATCCTGACAGACCTTGTTAGTTCAACATCTGTTCACATGACAGGCATCTGTGGCACAATGATTGGCTCGTTTCTCAGGCAAAACTAGCAATCGGCCTTGTGGTAAATCTACGATGGATACGAACGCGACAGGGTACGGCACGAATCGAAAAAACAGATAGAGAGAGAGAGAGAGAGAGAGAGAGAGAACACTGAAGTGAATGGGCACCTGGGTGTTGGAAAATGCATAACGAAAAGTAAGAAAATAAAGCGGATTTGCATTGGTGGACCCTGCAATAGAGGAGGAGGAAAGAGCCTAGTGCGCCTCAGACCGACAGAGACACGAAGCTGTTGTACTGCTGTATGTTTCGTTTCAGGATATCTGAGCAGGGGCCGAGCACACGTTCGAACCGGGGACGGTCAAGTTTTACGCACTTCAGCGGGCCGCGAGCAACCACGGTGGCGGCACGAGGCCGGTTCATGAGCAGAGCAATCTCACCTGTTGAAACACATATGGAGGGAAATCAGTAAAGAGCCATAGAGAAACAAACACATTAAAGGGACAGCTCACCCAAAAATGAAAATTCTGTCATTAATTATTCATCCTCATGTTGTTTCAAATCCAGAAGACCTTTGTTCATCTTCTGAACACAAATTAAGAAACTCTGAATGAAATCTGGGTCAGAAAGCTCTCAGATTTCATCAAAAATGTCTTAATTTGTGATCTGAGGATGAACGAATTAATGACAGAATTTTAATTTTTGGGTGAACTATCCCTTTAACTTGCACTGTACATGGAATCAATATGTAATTACATTAGCAAAGGGATTTCTGTAATATGTTTATTAGGGGTGTGACGAGACACTTATCTCACGAGACGAGACGAGACGAGATTTTGGGCTCACGAGAACGAGACGAGACAAGATTTTTGAACTTTTTTTAATAAATCCTCAATGATGAAATATATAGGGGACAATAGTATTTTAGTCAACAAAAAAACACAAAATGCAAAAAAAATAAAATAAATGTAGGTGCATTTTGATATGAACTTGTACTTTATGAAATTAAACTTATATTTTAATGAATTATATGCAGTAATAAAAATGCTGCATGATTCTGGGTAAACTGAAAACCAATTTTCTTTTATAAACTGGAGATCACGATTCTGAAGAAAAAAAGGATTTGAAAATTAAACAAAATTACATAATTTACTAGTGGTTCTGAAATAATGTTCATTGCTTAAGTCTGAAAAAAAAAAAAATGAAGGAGCCCGTGTCTCAATTAATAAAGACGTGTTTCACTATTGGAATCTCTTGAATGTTTAATTCAATGACAAATACTTTTTTTAAGGGTGCAGTTGTCGCCCTCTCCTGGTGAAGAGAATAAACGTTGCTCTACAGACGTGTTATACTTTCTTTTTTGATCGCTCCTGTAGACAATAAGTGTTTATATCCAAACTATAAGCTTTTATCCCAGTACTTATGTTATTTAAATGTCTGTAACAAAGACATGAAGATGATTACGTGGTTAAAAAGACTGTTTGTGTTGCTTTCTGAAACCGCCGCAGTAAGAATGCAGATTTGAATGTCTTCAATAACTTTCACATCGTAAGCGTCAATGGAGCGCGTCAAACAGTTGTAATAGACAAAGCTGAATCGTTGTCATTCATGAACAAGATCGCATGGGTGTTTGAATAGAGATCGTGATATTTATATAACTATTAGTCATGCAGCCCTAATGTAAACATTGCAAAATGTTTTGCCATGATATCGTCACGTTCTCGCGAGACCAGTCAGATCTCGCGGGACACATCGGAGTCTCGCGAGATCTCGTGCCACAAGATCTCGTCACACCCCTAATGTTTATATATATGCAGCAAGATCAATTTTCCAGAAAGTCAAGAAAAACACATTTACCGAAGTAGTCAGATGGTGCGAGTCTTCCAACCTCCACAAATTCCTCATTCTCAGACCGCCGCTGCAGGACTGCTGCTGAACCCTGAGGACACGAGTCGAAATCAATATGTCTGTTCTTCCATGACGTCTCTCTGAGGTTTAAGGGCTACACTTTCTATAACAATCCTTTCATTATTTACACTTTTCCTGAAGATTGTTGAAGTATACAGAAACACATGACTCTAATTAACACAACAACTTGTTGAAGACAGATGAGAACAGAGGAATGTAGGAAAAATGAACGGATTTAACCATAAAAAAAGCTACCTCAAGTATAATGAAAAATTCATCTCCTGGTTGACCCTGCACAACAATCTTCTGGCCATCCTCAAACTGGACTGTCTCGAGGGCATCAGCAACTGTCAACCGTTCCCATTTATCCAGAGACTCTGTTCACAGGATGTTAGCATGTTAAGATAACATGCCACAAAAGACATGCAAATGCATATTTGGGCCATTCTACAGAATTGGAGCAAACTGCTGTCCCACAACCAAAAAACATATTTAAAAAGCATTTCATTATTCAAATCTAAGACGTTTACTAAGATCATTTTATAATCTATTGAAACCCACAATAATAGTTAAAGGCTGTATCAGCTAGAGATGTTCCGATAACCTTTTTTCCTTCCCGATACCGATTCCGATACCTGGGCTCGGGGTATCGGCCGATACCGATTCCGATACCTGGGCTCGGGGTATCGGCCGATACCGATTCCGATACCTGGGCTCGGAGTATCGGCCGATACCGATTCCGATACCTGGGCTCGGGGTATCGGCCGATACCGATTCCGATACCTGGGCTCGGGGTATCGGCCGATACAGAGTACTAATCCGATACCTGGGTGTGTAATTGTATATACAGCTGTAGGTAATACTAATAAATTATTTTATTGTGTGCTTCAGACTTATTCCTTAATAAAACAAATATACAGTGATATATACAGTGAACTAGAGTATTTTTATTATATGACATACATTGAACTTTTATTATATGACATATACAGTGAACTAGAGTATTTTTATTATATGACATACATTGAACTTTTATTATATGACATATACAGTGAACTAGAGTATTTTTATTATATGACATAAATTTGACAGTAATATTTTTTCATATAGTGTATTACTAATCTGGTTTTCTGACGTACATCAGCCCTGTTTATAACAGAGAATTTTGGCCAGAATTTGAAAGATTTTCACTAGATCTTGCAGCAACCTTATTCATTGTGCGGCATTTTCAAATGCTCCTCACTGGATCTCGCAGCAGTAACAGTGTTGCAAAATCAACGTTGGCTCCCGAATAAAGCTGTTCGGGGTTTGTGCAAGTTTGTTTGCATTGCAGTCCAAGCTGATAAACGGTCAGCGCTGAGCAGCTCAAATGTGTCGTGTTAGTTTCACTTTCGTTTCGCGTGCCATTTTATGTTTCTCATCTGAGACAGAAATGGCAGAGCTTATGAGTTGAACAACGCGGTGGTCGCGCCAGTGTGACCGCTCACGAAAATTAGTAACACTGGCAGAAAAATTGGTCACAGTCTGGAGCCCTTTAATATTACCGCAAGTGTCCCGCGCGCTTCAGTACAAGGAGTAAACAAACCACGCACCTGTACAATTCATTAACACAGAACCACGCATTAATTCATATTTAAACAGTCGGTTTTTGGCTTAATATTAGTCCATATCACGATTTGATTTAAGTGTAATGAACTACCTTTGATTAATGCATCAAACTTTGACAAATTCCGTGACGTTCCGCGTCAAACTGTAAATTCCATTTTGACTGGATTCCGCGATTCCGTCCGTGTTTTCCGCATCGCAGAAATCATAAAGCCCTACATATGAGACATGCCGCCGTTTTAGCGGACAAACTGCTATCACATTTGTATTTCTTCTTCGCTGCTCTAAACAGTGGTTGCTTGTGGCAACACTGTTTGCATTCTGAGCCGCGAAGAAGAACAGGCTTCTGATTTGCTAGCGGGAATAACTTAAGAAAATGGTATCGGATCGGTACGTGGGTTCAAGTACTCGCCGATTCCGGTGCTAGATTTTTTTGTGGTATCGGCGGCATTTCGATACTAGTATCGTAATCGGAACAACCCTAGTATCAGCAATTCTAAAGTGTCACATTCAGCTGATCTTTCTACACGATCCGCTCGCTGCCTGCCCCATAAATCATCTGTAAAAAAAAACGCGTCTCTGTGGTCAGCCTAGGGTCCGAGATATGCCAAAAAAACAATCGGTGCTATCAACTATTCCACAGCAAAACAAACAGTGTTCCAACCAATCAGCGTCAGGGGTTTGGTGTTGTGGACTTTCGCTCCGCCTCCCTCACATCCCTGCACCAGTAGGAAAGTCCACAACACCAACCCCCTGACGCTGATTGGTTGGAACACTGTTTGTTTATCTGTGGAATGGTTGGTGGCACCGATTGTTTTTTTGGCATATCTCGGACCCTAGGCTGACCACAGAGACGCGGTTTTTTTACAGCCGATTTATGGGGCAGGCAGCGAGCGGATCGTGAAGAAAGATCAACTGAATGTGACACTTTATGTTTCAGGCTTGAAATCGCTGATACAACCTTTAAAGTATCAGTAAGCTTAATATATAAAAATCATCATTTAGTGGGTACTTTCAATAAGGGCTGTGCAATTAATCGAAATTCAGTTTCGATTTCGACTTCAAACGATCATGGAAATACAGTAATCATGATGAATGATTATTGTGCCCCAGTGGTGCTTTCGCTCCTCCAAAAGAGCCTAATTTCACATGCAAATCAACAAAATCGTGACTTTCATAAAACGGGACATGCTTGATTTATTAATGTTTCTTTGATGTTGTGTTTTTAAAAGCGAAAAAGACAACACGGACATGTAAAGTTATCTTTTAGCTCAAGGTGCGCTCCTAAACGGTCAAATACATTTCAAAAATATTTCAAAATGAGGCACTTGATGATTATTCATGTAAACCCTTGTCACTGATGACTTAAATGATTATAAACAGTTGAGAATGAAAATGCGTTTATAACAGTATATTGGATCTGTGTGGCACTTAAAGTGACAACAAATAATATTCCTTCTGCTGTCTCTGTCCTTAATGTTAATAAAACGGAAAAATACAAAGAGTAAAATCACTTACTGATACTGAATGAAGGACTTTCGTCATTTTAATAAGAAACAAAGCATGTTTAATTATTACAGTAAATACACTGTTTTATTATACATTCAAATACATTCAATTTCTGTAGTATTGTTAGACTACTTTAGACTTGCATAAAAGTATTCAGTATTTTTTTTTCCCCAAGTTTTTGTATCTTTTTTTCTGTTGTATTGCTATCTTTAAGTTTTGGACCCAGTCATAATCATGTGAAAATAATTGTGATTACAATATTGACCAAAATAATCGTGATTATGATTTTTGCCAAAATTTGAACTACACCCCTACATTTATGATCACTACCAAACACCTTTTTTCTGCAATTAAGCACACTTTTTTGGGAGTTATTCCATAACATTTAGTTTTTATATGTGTACCACTGTTGAGAATTGTGCTAGCTAACCATGTGCTAATTAGCATATTTGAGCTAGGTTTAAAAATATCTAAAATTGTCAATATCAAAACAGTTACGACAAAACATTTGATGAGCTTTCGGAAGTGACATCTTTGTTTTTTTGGGTGTTATTCCATAAATTTGTCACTACCAAAACAGTCAAGATCAAAACATGTCATCATTGTTTCTGTAGTGACAAAACAGAACACATAATCCTCATATTTGGATGAAATAAACAACATTTCAGTACAGTTATGCAATTGTTTTGTGTGAATTAATGAATATTTAAACAAATGAATCCTCAACTTCGAAATCAGTATATAACCTTTTTGCATTTTACAAAGAAAAACTGGATTCAAAAGACAACAAATCTCATAAATTACACTGGAAGTATTGTTAAAATTTTAATTGTTGTTGATTTACCTCTGGAAATTTTTTAAGAAATAGTAAAAAAAATATATTTACGATGTAGAGTAAATGTAAGCAAAATCTTAAAAGGTCAATATAACTCTTCTAATCAAATTATTATTACTGTGCTTCTGTAGTGACACATTTGGGGAGAGTACAAATATGCCAAAACTTTATGAAAATACAATAAGAGAATTAACTGCACAATTACTAGAAATGTGTACCTTGGATATTATACAATTTGCATACATACAAAGTTTTTGGAAAAAGACACGTTTCCAACTCTGACTTTGGACCAATTCTTTAGAATGGCCCATATATAATATAAAATATTCATCAAACTCACCCAAAATGGAGACCTTGCTAAGGAATTCCTCATACATTTTTCTCTTTCGAAGAGTACTTCCCTAAGCACAGATTGAAATCAAGATTAAGCAGGAGAAAAACGAACACAAAACAGTATAATAAAAAAAGATTGATTGTTTATAATAATGGCAGTTAAAGAATCAGTTGAATAGTATACTAACCATAAGTATTCTCCTATAGCTGTCTCTGTCAATTCCCCACAGCTTGACGTTGGTCTTTGCTCTGACAGTGGCTGCTCTGGGAGTGCCGTAGATTAAAGCCAGCTCACCAAAACTGCCACCTTCTCCAATACTGGTCACCCACTCATTGTTGACGTACACCTGTCAAAAACAGAATGTACAAATATATCAGTCATTATCATTCACATTTTTGCATTATTCAAGTCAAGTCAAGTCGAGCTTTATTGTCATTCCATTACATGTGTGGACATACAGTGGAACGAAATGTCGTGTCTCGCAGGACCACGGTGCTACATAAATAAACAAATATGTGACCCTGGACCACAAAACCAGTCATAAGGTTAAATTTTACAAAACTGAGATATATACATCATACGAAAGCTCAATAAATAAGCTTTCTATTGATGTATAGTTTGTTAGGATAGGACAATATTTGGCCGAGATACATCTATTTGAAAATCTGAAATCTAAGGGTGCAAAAAAATCAAAATACTGAGAAAATCACCTTTAAAGTTGTCCAAATTAAGTTCTTAACAATGCATTTTACTAATCAAAAATTACATTTTGATAGGTTTACAGTAGGAATTTTACAAAAAAATCTTAATGTAACATGATCTTTACCTAATTTCCTAATGATTTTTGACATAAAAGAAAAATCAATAATTTTGACCCATACAATGTATTTTTGGCTATTGCTACAAATATACCCCAGCGACTTAAGACTGGTTTTGTGGTCCAGGGTCACATATAACATACAACACTAGACATGAGAGCAATTGTTTAGTCCTATACATAGCTAACTTACTGAAACGGTAATCTAACTATACATATACTATAAATAGCTGACTATACAAATAACTTGAGACAGACTATAGAAGTACTTTTGCTATACAATATTGTGCAAAAGAGGTATTAAGGTTAAAGGTCCCATATTGTGCACATTTCTGGAGGTTTATTTTAGTTGCTGATGTCCTTAAGAATATATATTTGCGGTATAAGTGCCAAAATCCATCTCAATATATTTTTACAGCTTTTTTAGGAGCTCTGTCAAAAACAGGTCGATTTTGGCCCATCTAATTAATATTCATGAGCCTCTCTTCTGATTGGCCTGTTGTTTTCTGAGTGACGCACAGCCAGGCCAACCACAGGTAACTACGGTCATGTATGCTTTAGCCGAGCCCAGAGCCATAGAGAGAGCCTAGCTTGCTGATACTCAACAGGATATTTCAGAATGATCATTAATGTTTTTTCTTTTTCAAACACCGAATGCAGTAAGCTACATAACTGTTGCTTTAGTAAAGCCCCTTTCACAATGCACGCTGATTCTGGAAAATTACGGGAACGAGCGCTGTGTGAACAAAAGCCAGAACCATAAAGGCAGTGTTGTAGTGATGATGCACGTTATCATGCGACTCTTCATGACGAAAAAATACGTGCAAAGTGGAATGAAGCGGCGATCAGGCAGAGCCAGCTCCACACTATCAGCGCTGAAGCACAGTTTGTTCAGGTTAGTTTCAGTTTAGTGAAACGTACGCGTCGCATTACATCTCACATCCAAACGTCACATGTCTTTATAGGTTGTGTGTAAAGCACGCACAGATTCCGGAAAACAACTGTGAATGAACCAAATTAAACAACTCCGGAACAAATCATGGGACACATTATCCGTGTATTTACCGGAATCGCTGTGTGAAAGAGGCTGAAGTTGACGTGCCTCTGGTCTCTTATATTCACGTTGTTCTGAAGCCTGTGCAATGATGTAGTTTCGACATCTATCGACTGAACAGGGTTTTCTTGGCTTGTTTTCATGTTGTTGTTGCTTAGCAATGTTATGGACATGATATGTGACCCTGGACGACAAAACCAGTCATAAGGTTAAATTTGACAAAACTGAGATTTATACATCATATGAAAGCTCAATAAATAAGCTTTCTATTGATGTATGGTTTGTTAGGATAGGACAATATTTGGCTGAGATACATCTATTTGAAATCAGAAATCTGAGGATGCAAAAAAATCAAAAAGATTGAGAAAATCACCTTTAAAGTTGTCCAAATTAGGTTCTTAACAATGCATATTACAAATCAAAAATTACATTTTGATATGTTTACAGTAGGAATTTTACAAAAAATCTTCATGGAACATGAACTTTACTTAATTTCTTAATGATTTTTGGCATAAAAGAAAAATCAAAAATTTTGACCCATGCAATGTATTTTTGGCTATTGCTACAAATATACCCCAGCGACTTAAGACTGGTTTTGTGGTCCAGGGTCACATATTGTCTGGGGGTTTGACAAAAGGAGGGTGGGACGGTGGTTGGCGCTCGGGGCGGTGACTGAGTAGATCGGACGTCACATCTTTACGGAAGTCACAGTGGCTCGTGAAAATGAACAGCTACTTTAAGCAGGCTGTGTGCAGTTTACTGTGGATTGACTGTTCTGAAACTCATATGGTAGTTACATAGCCCCTAGACCTCAGTTATCATGAAAAAAGCCAGGAAATTTCGATTTTGACAATATGGGACCTTTAAAGAAACGAGTAGTGCAATATGGCTTGTGGTGCATTCACAAGTAAACATTTGGGTTATCTTATTGAGTCTTTGTAAGAAAGATTTATTATACTAAATCCTGATTCATCGCTAATTTAAAAGCATTGCACTTACATCCATTTCACCTTGGTCAATAACGTAAAAGTTGTCACCCTCATCCCCTGGAGTGAAAAATATGATACATTAGTTAAATTATTTTACTTGTTTTTACACATTTAGCTTTTCCTAAAAAAAAACAAAGAAAAAAAAGAAAGCCTTACCTTGTTGAATGACAGTCTCTCCTGCAATATAGGTGACTGAGAACATGGCGTCAAATATGTCACTGTGAAAAGCAAAATAAGTTGTTTTCAATAATTAAAATACTATTCAAGTTACACAGAATAGTTTAATCTACTTATCGAAAACCTCAAAATGTGTCACCTTCTTTCATTGTCGTCAAGATGAGCAAAAAGCACATTCTTTTCAATCGCTTTTGCAAGAGCAGCCATAGTTTTATAGTCTTTAGGAATGACCTGTGAAAAACAGCAAAAGCAACTATTGAAAGTAGAATTCAACACAAAAATAACACTATTTGTGCCACGGAAATGCAGACTTCTGGGTTACCTTTCTGACATAAGATGCTGCATCTTCCTCAGTGTAGACCTCTGCACTGATGGCACCGCGGCGCCGTCGGCCCTTAACCACAGGGTTCATGGGAGGAGAAACCTCATCTTCACGGGAGTCTGAGCGAGAGCTTGACTTCTGCTGGCTGATGAATTGTTTAGCTTCCTCCTGATAAACATAAACACCAATCATGGCACTGAAACATACTTTTTTAGGTGTAAAGAAAAAACCACGTCTATGAGCAAGTTTCCCTTGTAAAATGACTGACCTTCTCAAGCCTCTCGAAATACTCTCTGAGAAAAGCCATGGGCCTTTCAGGCCTGTTAGTGCACAGATGCACAATGCAGTCCTTCAGCAGCTGCTGGATGTTGTGCTTCTGCACGTAGCGCTCACACTCCCGCAAGCTCCTCTCTTCTTCACTGCTCGTACTGCTGGACGCCATGGTGACCTGCTGACCCGACACATGCAGTTCACATCAGCTCACGAAACTCAAAGAAAAATCTTTAAAAGAAATTAGTCAAAAACATCATTAGACTAACTATTTGCATTGAAATGTGAAGATCTCTTTGAAATATGGTGTAATGCCCTAAGTGTTTTTTTACAATAACTTTTTACAATATACTTCAATCAGAAGTTGCAACCGACTTTGTGACGTATTTTCAAATGAAAAGGAATATGGAGGGTGGGGCCATCTCTAGTTTACAGAGATGTTCATGCGTCAAACTGACGTCACCCGAGAAGGAACACCATTCCAGAGGAGAAGCAAACTCTCATGTTGACTATGAAGACAAACCATGATTTTTTGTGGATTAAACTGCACTTAGATTAACTGTTCACCACGAGACTAGTGCGCTGAGTAAATAGGGTCAAATCTGGACTTTAAATTAAAAAATAAACTGAAAAACCACTAACTATTTTTTATTTTCAAACTTTTAGACCAGGTATGAGTTAGCAAGCATACTCTACTATACAGTCAAACCAAAATTTATTCAGACACCTTCAAGATTTCTCACATTTTCAGTTTATTCGCTATAGTTTAGAAAATGAAAATGAAATGTAATGAAATATGACAAGAACTTAAAAAGTTAAACTGTGTCAGAACAAATTCACCTTGATCAATCACAAATTAAATACAGTCAAACCAAAATTTATTTAGACACCTTCAAAATGTCTCACATTATCACGGTTTATTTTCTATAATTTAGAAAATGCTAATCAAATATGACAAGAGCTCAAGAGTTAAACCATGTCAGAACAAATTCATCTTGATAATGTTCAGATAAGGTATGGAAAAAAAATATGTCAAATCAAATTTTTAGTCCCAAATTTATCAATTTTACTGGTGGTTCACTGTATGAAGAATTTTTGGGTATAATATGTCATAGTTTACTTTATTTTGCTATCCTCACTTACATAAATGAACTATAGTGTTCTACACCCACTAGTAAAAAAAAAATATTAAAAATTATATCTGGTGTCTGAATAATTTTCGGTTTGACTATATTTGCACTTCAATGGTTTCTTAAAACACACGCACGTGTAAAAGCATGTCTAAACGTTCTTGTGGTTAAAATCACTTCCTACATTTCTGTCAATCGTACAGTGACAGTATATAAATACGTGAAATTAAATTGCAACCACGTTTTTCAATGTTACAAGGTTTTCACACATTTTGACCAATTGACTTCCAGTCCATCTGCTATTACAGACTATATAGAATATAGAATTTTTAAAAGATTGGACTCCCAAGAAGAACTGAAAAACTGATGAACTTAACAGAATACATAGAAATGTTTACATTATACAAATATGAATGTCTTCTTAAGACTTTACTCATTTTCACTAGTTTTTTCTTTAAATTACGTTATATTTTCAGGTCTTAATGACGGTGGGAACGTTCAGGCTTACAAAAAAAAAAAAACTCGTGATCATATCTTAGTGAAAACAAAGTAGCAGTGATAAAAACTATACAACATAAATAATGTGTTGTCAAATTGTAACAAGTTCAACAGCTAACATGGCTCCTATATAGCGAACGTTACATATCTAGTATATCAGTCAGTTGACTGAGTTAATTAGCATAGAAAATTATATTAAATAATATATTATTTTAAGCAGTGTTGCATTTTGACAGGCATACTGTGGCCCTCAGTCCCTGTCGGGGCCCCTGAGCTCATAAAAATCGCAGTTCGCATGCCCACAGGCATTTCTCAATTCAACGCTATTCGGTCATGTGAACATAATATTTTAGTGCAGAAAACACATGACATTGTACATACACACTATTTGGCACGTGTTTAAATGTTAAGGAGTGTAATCCTGCAGCCTCGTCCAGCTCTGTGTTTTCTGTAACCAGTTTTGTCAAGCAGCAAAATACGCCATCTTGCAAGCTACATTATCACAACAACGGAAGCCGACGGCATTACACTTAACCTCTCTAAGAGCCTGTCAGCTCACGCATCGATATCAGCAAATGCTACAGCGAAGACTTCTGCGATTAAATATTCATACCTGAGTCGCTTTGATGAGTTTGTCGACGTGTTTTACTCCGTTTACGCTGGCTTTCTCACAGTCCTTGGATGGATGGATGCCTCACCGGAAAAGGTTATGACCAATCACAAACAACGATTGACGTCAATGCGCCTCGATCTGGGAAGCTCGTTACTCCTGACAACCTTAAAGGGCAAGGGCTTGTTTTTGTATTTAGAGGAGATCGAGGTTATCACACACGCTAATTTATTACATTCTGCTTCACACGATGTGCTACATTATATTTTATGGCAGTCTCCCTGCCATGACATTGAAATACAAAAGAACAGTATTTATTTTTCATGTGTTTTAAAATGAGAGCCCGTGTCATTTGGATCTAATGACAGCTGAAAAGGTTAATGGGACTGTACAGACACCGAAGTGTTGTCCTTATTCAACCAGGGTCATAACCGCCACTGAAACGGCATTCTTTACCTTAACAAAACTAATACTACAACATATCTCTGATAATTGAATCCAAATAGAAATGCAAAAGTGAAGAGTTAAACATGTAGGCCTGCATTTATTTATTTACCAGATGCTTTTATCCATATGTGACCCTGGCAGTGGTGTCAAAAGTATTCACATTCATTACTCAAGTAGAAGTATAGATACTAAGATTTAAAAAGACTTTTGTAGAAGTTGAAGTATCAACTCAAGCTTTTTACTCAAGTAAAAGTATAAAAGTACTGGTTTCAAAACTACTTAAAGTAAAAAAGTAAAAGTAATGTAAGGAAAAAATGCCATTAAGGACAAAAGCTTAGGCTGCGCCACAGGGGCATATTGTGCACTACCCCACCTCCCCAAAAAACATTTCTAAAGGCCTTAGTGACTATGTTATATTAAAATGTTAATGTTGAAAAATTTGGAATGCACTAGGCTACCTGTTTTAGCTGCATATTTGCCAATTGAAAATAAACGCATTTTATTACAATGCAAATGCATTAAAGAACCATAAATGTGTACTACTGAGCATTAACATGTGTTTCTTGGAGCGGAAGATATGATGATTAGTTGCTGCCTATAAGTATTGTTATCGCAACATTGTCAATCGCGTTGTCAATCGCAAACGTTTATTTATTAAAACGTCTTTCTATCAAACTACCTACTATAGCTTCATTTGCAGAGGATGAAGAGAAAGCACCCATTTGATAAATAAGCAAGTAGTAGAGAAATAATAACTTGTAAGAAATAATCTTTTTTGAGTATTGACCCGAACACTGGCTATATCCTTGCTGGAGTGCAGGGCTGGACTGAGGTTAAAATTTGGCCATGGACAAATTCAGCCCATCCAGCCCACAAGTTCCCCCGTGAGTTTTAGGGCTTTGGATTATAGGGCCTTTAATTAAAGTAAATAAATAAATGAATAAAACAGGACAGAATCAAATAATATTAGATACTGAATTCAAATGCAACTTTTATTAATAATTTATAAAATTAATAATGCATTTTTGTCACATAGAAATGCATGCAGTAAAGCATTGATTTTGAGCTAGAATGCGGGACTTTTATTGCTAATAAATTCTGTAAAAATTATTTACTTTTGTAGAACACAAAAGATATTTTGTAGAATGTAAACAAACATATTTGTTTACCCTTGATTTCTACTCTATAGACACAATTTTTGAATTTCTCAAAGTATCTTCCTTTATGTTCCACAGAAGAAAGAAGTTCATACAGGATTGAAATTACATGATGTTGACTAAATAATGACAATTTTTATTTTTGGGTGAACTGTCCCTTTAAGAACTTTAATATGTGTAGTAAACACCTCATTTATATAAGGCACTGATATTTATCTTTAATCAGGCTCTTACTGAATTAACATTTTACTGAATTAACATTATACTGTAAATGAATTACAACAACTGTCGTCACAAGAATAAAATTACAATGGTTATGTTTTTTTAATAATTCATAATAATAAACTATGAAATTTTTAATAAAAAAATGACAGTAATTATGTATTGACGTTTATCACTTTACCTCCTCATGCAGCTGTTTTCAGCAGCCCAGCAGATACAGAACCTTTAATGTTCTCATATCACACAACTGCCTAACACAATTCTGTGTTAAATCTGAACGCGTCAAGCAACTTAAACTTGCGCCATTTATCACTTTGCATCGCGCTGTGCAGGTGACTGATTCCGCCACTTCACACTTTTGGGCTTTTTGCAGATTCAAATGTCATTTAAAATAGCGCATAATATGCGGGAGATCTGCCTCTCTTCGGCGATCGGCCCACTACTCCACCGGCCCTCCGGGTATGTCCCGGTTCTCCCCGATGGCCAGGAGTGTGACGTGATTTGTGTCATGTCACGTGCAGGTGTGATGGATCGCGTACAAAACCAATAGGGTGTCGGAATGGTATATGTTTATACTTCTCATCCAACCACAACCAAATTCACTCTGTGTGGATGGCGCGATTTATCTGGATAGGTTTTTTTTTTGAACGATGACATGAATGAAAACTAGCCGAAAAGAAATAGGAGTAACGAGACTATTTTTAAAATGTAAGGAGTAGAAAGTACAGATAATTGCGTGAAAATGTAAGGAGTAGAAGTAAAAAGTCGTCTGAAAAATAATTACTCCAGTAAAGTATAGATACCCAAAATTTCTACTTAAGTAAGGTAACGAAGTATTTGTACTTCGTTACTTGACACCTCTGGCAGAAAGACAGGTACAATTGAGGGACGCTTGCT